>NW_007749414.1:6793-7784 GCF_000696425.1 Galeopterus variegatus | reverse complement strand
ATGAGTCATTTGCATAATATTCATTACTACTCTTTGGAAATTAAGCATGGACAGAAGGGGGCACATGGATGCTGAATATCCAAAGGGGAAAACTGTGCTGGCTATATTTTGTTGATACTTAGTATCACACATATACACCTAAGTTCTTTTTTGTACTGCACTGTAGGGATAAAAGTCAGAGAAATTCTGGAGCATGTTTTCCACATCCTCTTGCTTGAAGGATTTTACAAATAAGTGGAATTAATGAGATATTTGAATGATAGAAGTAAAGGGAAGTCAATTTTGGTTTGTTTTGTTTGTTTTTTTCCTGACAGCATGATATGCTAGAACTTGTCATATTGTAGATGTGGGCATTTGCCTTGGGCATTCAGATTTCCTGGGAATCAATCATCAGTGCTGCAGCAGTCAAGACCATTTGTGGGGCTTCCTGGTAATCCTTAAAATTGTAAAAGTCAAGAACCGTCCTCCTGATATTCATTCTTCTAGCCTTCCAACATATATATAAGCCTCTGCATCCTCTATCAAATGTCCTATTGCTATAAATACTTAGAATGGTTTCTGATTTACTCTCAGAAAGCAACTGTATTTAAACCTACCTCAAACTTTGCAATAGATGGAGAAGCTTTAATTTTTGTTATCTATATGTGTAACAAATTTATAAATGCCATTTTATACGATATTATAATTTTTTTAGAATTTTGGCATTATAAATAAAGTAAAATTGTTTTTCAACAATTGTTGGCCCTCTCCTTAGCATTATTAAGTGAATAAAATGTATAACTCAAAATCTATTCACATTTCAATTTTAATATTCGTTGTGTTGTTACACAATCTCCACAAAGGCTATATAAATTTATACTTTCACTAATAATGTGTGAATTTGCCAATTTCTCCATGATGTATATGTACATAAACTTTTAAGTTCTAGCTAAGATAAGAGATAAAAATTATATACTGCTTTCTTTTACATTTTTTTGACTGTTAGTAGGAG
>NW_007749414.1:4248-6117 GCF_000696425.1 Galeopterus variegatus | reverse complement strand
AAGATAAGAGATAAAAATTATATACTGCTTTCTTTTACATTTTTTTGACTGTTAGTAGGAGCAATAAATTTTACATAAATTTATCACACATTCTTAAACATCTTTTGGAAATGTTGTATTTATATAATTTTTCTAAATATGTGTTTACATTTTTTATACACTTATAAAGCTGCTTGCTTCAAAAATCGTATTTGGGAAAGATCATCAAGATGGTCATCTATAATGGCCCAACATTTGTCTCCTACACAATGAAGGACCAAAACAAAAAATAAATAACTTCACTTCGAGTAGTGTGTCTAAATGACAACACTGCACTTCAGCAAGGAAGTGAAAAAAACTCTCTGAAGCACAAAACTTGGTATGGCAACACAGAGAAGGAAGCAAAGCATCCCAGCCAAGATTTGTTCAAAGCCAAGAGGGACTCCCTATTGCAATATAAAGTAAGTGGAAAATCTCCTCCAGTCCCCTTACCACCTAGGTAGCAATCCTAGCTATGGGAGAGCCCCACAGTCCTTAAAGGCCCTGAGCCTAGTATAGGGAGCTGGCTGGAGTCCATGTGGCTGCATTGCTCCAGAGAAGGAACACAGGCTGAGTTACTCCCTTTCCCTATGAATGCATCATGTCATTGTAGGGATAAAGCCATTGCTGGATGCATTCAGCCCTGGGAGGCCAATAGCCCCTACAATCAAACCACTGTACAGATTAAATTTTGCAGCTCTAGGACCCAATCTAGACCTGGTGGTATAGTCATAATCCCAACACATGTATCCACACAACAACCTATATTCCAGCAAGCAGGAGGTCCAACACAGCAGTGAAGCCACCTCCAGAACCAGGGGTGCTGATGCATGTACTCCCCAAGGCATTATAATTGCCTGCTCAGCACTTGGCACTGCCAGAGGCCCTCAGCCAGTGAAGGAGTCATGTGCCACCCACACACCCCAGTGACCAAATACCCACCCACTTGGTGCTTACCACCACAGGTGACCCTAACCCTTTCCACAAACAAAGCCGTGTGTACCCCCTGAGGACAGGGTACTAGCATCCACCATCATTGGAAACCATGCCTTCTCAAGTGGTGAAACTGCCACACTCACCATGCTTCCTCAAAGAAACAAGACTGATCCACCTGGCACCACCATCACCAGCAGAGTTGCCAACTCCCCTTGCAACCCCCAAAGACTGAGCACAGCCTGCCCAGTAGCTTCTGCCTCCAAAAAAACCATAAAACTGCCTCCACATATTCCCACAGTTTAGGCCACTGAAGCATTCACAGTCACTGCTGACATTGACTAAACCCAAAGAAAGTATACAGAGAATACACTACTGAACCCACACAGAACCAAACTCAAAGCACTCTATCAAAACTACACAATAGAGCAAAGCTACAGGAAAAAAGAAAAACACATTTTTAAAAAGTAAAATTAGTTAGGCATCTTTTCTGACCACATTGGTATAAATATAGAAATTAATAACAACAGAAACTTCCTAATAAATATAACTTAAGCAGCATGCTCCTGAACAACAAATAGTTCAATAAAGTAGTTAAGATGAAGTTAAAAAATTTCTTGAAGCAAATGAAAATAAAAACAAAACAGACCAAGACCTACAGGATAAAACAGAAACAGCAGTAAGAGGGAAGTTCATAGCAATAAATGTCTACATCCAAAAAGTGGAATGATGTCAAATAAGCAACCTAACTAGGCACTTCAAAGAACCTTGGGAAAAAATCAACCCCAAAATTAGCACAAAACAAACCCCAAATTAGCAGAAAGATTTTTTTTCTTATCTTTATTTTTTAATTTAATAAATAAATAAGTTATTAATATTAATTTATTTTTATTTCTTAATTGTTATTATTATTATTGA
>NW_007749414.1:2610-3014 GCF_000696425.1 Galeopterus variegatus | reverse complement strand
CATAATTATTGAGTAGGATTTATCCCAGGGAATGCAATGATAGTTCAACATACAAAATCAATAAACCTGATAAGCTACACGAACAGAATAAAGAACAAAATCACATAATCATCTCAATAGATTAGTAAAAACAGTCAATAAAATTTAACTTTCCTTCATGATAAAAACTGTCAACAAATTATGTAGAATAGTGGTTACTGCAGAGACTTGGAAGGGGAGGGGTGTGGGTAATACAAAGAGGTTGGTTCACAGATACAAAATTACAGCTACATAAGAGGAATAATTTCTACTATTTTACAACATTTTAGAGTGACTACAGATAACAATTACTTATTCTATATTTTAAAATAGCTGGAAGAGAGAATTTTGAATATTCCCAACACAAAGACATTGTAAATGTTTAA
>NW_007749414.1:0-913 GCF_000696425.1 Galeopterus variegatus | reverse complement strand
AGACCATTTACAGTTAACATAAGTTTCATTCATGGTGGGTTTAAATCTAGCATTTTGCTATCTGATGTCTCTTTATTTTGTTTTTTGTTCTTGTTTTTTTCTTTTTCTTAACTAACATTTAATTAATTGAGTGATTTTTAATATCCTATTTTATCTTCTCTATTGGTTTATTGGCAATAACTTTGCTTAATTTTTACGGTTTTTCTAGTGCCTTAGTTTTGCATATTTAACTTATCATAGTCAACCATCAAGTAATATTTTTACACTTTATAATGCGACTTTTATGACAGTGTACTTTCATTTCCCCATTGAGTTTTGTGCTATTTTTTGTCATATATTCTATTTCTAAATGTTATATATCCCCTATTATTCTGTCATTCTGTTTCTGTTTTTATTCTTTAAGTATTTGACTATTTTTTAAAAACACTATGTTTGAAAATAATCTTTTATATTTACTGAAATGTTTACCATTTCCGGCACTTTGCATCACTTCAAGTAGATCCCATTTTTTGTCTGCAATCATTTTATTTCAACTTTACAAACCTCCTTTTATAATTCTTTTAGTAAATTCTAATGACCAAAAATTCTCGTAGCTTTTGGTTGTCTTAAAAAGTCCTTATTACACTTTCATTTTTATGCCTTTATTTTTGAGGGATTGTTTTATTGTATATCGAATTCCAACTTTTTTTTTTTTTTTTTTGCTGTAAAGATGGCTTTACCTTTTCTTCTAAAAATTCTATATTTGTTAGCTATTTTCTATGTTCATAAAGTCAATTTTATTCGCTGGTTGTTTTTAAAATTTTCTCTTTTACCCTTGATTCTGCAATTAGATAATGATATGTATAGTTATGCGTGGGTTTTGTTGTATATATTCTAATTTAGATCTACTGAATTTCTTGGACTTATGGGTATT
>NW_007749413.1:10730-10986 GCF_000696425.1 Galeopterus variegatus | reverse complement strand
AAATTGATTTAGGTAATATGATTCTTTATGCTGAACACCCTGTAGAATCTACAAGCTACTAAAAGTAATAAATAAGTTTTACCAACGTTACAGGATATAAAAGTAACATACAATGTCTATTGTTTTCATATTTCTAAATATTAACAACAAGCATCAAAAATTGAATTTAAAAAACACCACCACTGATAACAGCATCAAAAGTTTTCAATACTTAAGGATAATTCTGACAAAAGATGTTCAAAATCTGTACCCTGAA
>NW_007749413.1:7294-8303 GCF_000696425.1 Galeopterus variegatus | reverse complement strand
TATATTGAAGAGACTGTCCTTTTGCCTTTGTGTGCTCTTGTTAACTCTGTACAAAATCAATTAACCATAAACGCATAGGTTTATTTATGGGCTTTCTAACCTGTTCCATTATTCAGTGTGCCTGTTTTTATGCCAGTACCATCTGTTTTGGTTACTATAACCTTGCAATACATTTTGAATTCAGGTAGTGTGATGCCTCCAGCTTTTTTCTTTTGCTTCAGATTGCTTTGTCTATTTGGTGTCTTTTGTGGTCCCATATGTTAAAAAAAATTGATTATTTTTTCTATTTCTGTGCAAAGTGGCATTGGAATTTTTTTAAATTTTTATTTATTATTAACATATTCATTTTTACAAATTGTGATATTTCCTTAGGCCCTTTGCCCAACCTATCACTTCCCAAACCCCCTCCCTGCCTCTTCCCCATCTCTAGCATCCTTAAGTTTGTTCTCTCCTTCTGAAAGTTCAACTTATTGTTGTAGTCTTTTCTTTCTTTCCTTCATTCTTTTCTTCTTCCATCCTTCCTTCCTCCCCCCACTTCCCTCCCTTCCTTCTTAGCGGCCAGCTATAAGTGAGAACATGCGGTGTTTCTCTTTCCTTGTCTGACTTATTNACAGTTCGCAAATATTCTCTTCAAATCTGTGGGTTGTCTCTTCATCCTGCTAATTGTCCCCTTTGCTATGCAGAAGCTTTTTAGTTTGGTGAAATCCAACTTGCCCAGGTTTGCTTTTGTTGCCTGTGCTTTGGAGATCATATCCAAAAAATCATTGCCCAGACCAATGTCACGGAGCTTTGTCCTGTGTTTTCTATTAGTTTCACAGTTGCAGGTCTTTCGTTCAAGTCTTTAATCAATTTTGAGTTCTTTTTGTATATGGTGTGAGATAACTGTCCAATTTATTTTTTATTTTTCTGCATGTTGATATCCTGTTTGCCCAGCACCATATATTGAAGAGACTGTCCTTTTGCCTTTGTGTGCTCTTGTTAACTCTGTACAAAATCAATTAACCATAAA
>NW_007749413.1:4660-5480 GCF_000696425.1 Galeopterus variegatus | reverse complement strand
TGAACTTTGGGGGACACAATTCAATCAATCCACAACAGGTAGTATGGACATTTTAACAATCTTTCCAATCTATGAACACAGAATATCTATTCAGTAGTGTCTTATTCAATTTCTTTCATAACTGTGTTATGGTTTTCAGTGTGCAGATCTTTTTAACTCCTTGGTTAAAATGACTCCTAAGATTTTTTTAATGCTTCTGTAAACAGGATTGTTTTCTTAATTTCTTTTTTGTATAGTTTGTTGGTGGTGGTGTATAAAATGCTACTGATTTTTGTATGTTGATCTTGCATTCCGCACGGTTACTGAATTTGTTTATTAGTTCTAACATTTTTTGGTAGAGTCTTTAGGGTTTTCTATATGAAAAATCATACTGTCAACAGAGACAATTTCACTTCTTCCTTTCCTATTAGATGCCTTTTGTTTCTTTTCCCTGCCTAATTGTTCTGGCTAGGACTTACAGTACTATGTTGAATAGAAGTGATGAGAGTGGGCATCTTTTTCTTGTTCCTGATCTTAGAGGAAAAGATTTCAAATTTTCACCATTGAGTAGTATGATGTTAGCTGTGGGCTTGTGATATATGGCCTTTATTGTGTTGAGGTATGTTTCTTCTATATCTAATTTGTGGAGAGTTTTTTCATAAAAGGAATGTTGAATTTTGTCAAGTGCCTTTTCTGCATCTGTTGAGATGATCACATAATTTTTGTCTTTCATTCTATTAATGTGGTATATCACATTTATAGATTTGTGTATGTTGAACCATCCTTGTAGGCTAGGGAAAAATCTCCACTTACTCATGGCGAGTGATCCTTTTAATGAGCT
>NW_007749413.1:2579-3032 GCF_000696425.1 Galeopterus variegatus | reverse complement strand
CCTCATGAATCGAGTTAGGGTAGCAGTTTGGGGATGATAACTAGCATGATTGAGGCACTGTTTTTCAATATGCTCTATGTACTTTGAACTAATGATCCTTATATGGTGTGCTGTGTCCCTGATAACTACAATATATGGGTTTGGAATTCATGAAATGAGAGTTGAAATAGCCCCTATCACTATTACTTGCAAAGACCCACTGGGGAGCATTTCCTGTCACTGCAAATGTAAAACTGATGAATCCTGATTTCCTTGCCTGAGAGTAATCAGTGACACCTGCCAGGCAGGTCCAAAGTGCTGGGTAATTAGCAACCCTCCAAGAGCAGCCTTCTATGTATGGCTATTGAGAATCGGTGTGTAAATATCCCAGCTTCCTTGCTCTCCGAGTGGGTTAGCTCTAAGATATGTGTTTTATACAGACTTCCAGGCCCTCTTCAACTCAATTATGTTCCA
>NW_007749413.1:0-542 GCF_000696425.1 Galeopterus variegatus | reverse complement strand
AAAAAGAATGACCCTGGTTCCTGCTAAAGAGATGACCCAAGGTCTGATAGTGGAAAAGCCCTGATTTCACCATGGAATGGCAGCACGCTGAAGTTTAGACAAACAAGAAGGGACAGAATACATTTTTCAAGCCAAAAATGTGGTTCAAAGTCATGCAGCAGTGCAATAGCATAGCAGGAGAGATTGCCCACCTCCGTGGACTTTGAAAAAGCATTAGTAGCAGCAGTCTTATTGGTGTTTAGAAATTGTTTATGCAATTGGAAATAGAAGAAAAGACACTTGAGGTGCAGTAAGTGAGACTCAAGTGAGTTACAGGAAGTGCAGCAATGAAGCTTATGTCCCAAGCTGAATAACATTGTGCTATGAAGTTACTCAGAGTATCAGTCCTTCAAGGCTCAGTTTACTGTCACCTCTGCCATGAAGCTCATCTGTACCCAGGCTGGTGATAACTCTATGGGCACTGGAGTCCTTGATATTTTATCTGGACCACTCTCATTGCAGACAGCACAAGTACACATAGTAAACCATACTACAAGGCACAC
>NW_007749412.1:0-10987 GCF_000696425.1 Galeopterus variegatus | reverse complement strand
TCATGGATGTCATGTGTCTACAGCATCTATTGAGCATATACTCAATATGCTCAAAAGACTCATGGTTATTGATTTCAAAGAGCTTATCATTACTGGAGAGACAGACATATACACAAATAATTGAAATACTTGACTGCATGTAAAAATAAGCAAAAACACAGCTGTATCACAAATTCAAAATTGGGTCTGAAGTGTTCTGATGGGATGGGATACATATTTGTGTTGAAGTTGGTCTTGCATTGTGCCTATCATCTTTATAGGTAAAGATGAAGGGGAAAGGGATTTAGGCAGTAAAATACAGATAATATGAAATGCAGAGCAAATCCTTCCTCCTGGCCCTCACTTCCAGTGCTATTGTGCTGGGGTTATCTTGACAATATTAGTTTTGAGTTTTTCTGGCATTTACGTCCATCACACTAATTTATTCATACCTCTGTTTCTTGATTTAACAGCTTTAAGCAACATTACTGACTATCATCTTGGAAGATAAGCAATTAGGTTCACTTATGTTCTCCTTCTTTCCACAATTATGTTGATTATATTTTTTTCTTTTTACATCACACTCATCATCCCGCTCAGCCCCACAAGGGACCCCCGGCTGGACCGGGGTCTCTTCCCGCTCGGTTTTGTCGGCCTGTGGCTCAGGGAGGCCCGACACTGGCCCTCACTTCCAGTGCTATTGTGCTGGGGTTATCTTGACAATATTAGTTTTGAGTTTTTCTAGCGTTTACGTCTATCACACTAATTTATTCATACCTCTGTTTCTTAATTTAACAGCTTTAAGCAAGGTTACTGACTATCATCTTGGAAGATAAGCAATTAGGTTCACTTATGTTCTCCTTCTTTCCACAATTATGTTGATTATATTTTTTTCTTTTTACATTCTTCCTTTGGTTATGCTTTCAACTTTAAATACCATACTCAAGCCTCCATATCCTCATTCATTACTTTTATTATTGTTATGCTATGTTATTATTAACTACCCTCTCTGAGGAAATTACCTCTGTCCAGTATAAAACATGTGCTATAAGTCTAGGTCTTACTTCTGGATAAAGTTGACAAGTGACTATGATTCCACTGGACTGAGAGAGGAAAGCATAGCTTCAGTGCAGAGTATCTGTCTCCCACCTGCCAGCAGATAAGCAATTAGGTTCACTTATGTTCTCCTTCTTTCCACAATTATGTTGATTATATTTTTTTCTTTTTACATCCTTCCTTTGGTTATGCTTTCAACTTTAAATACCATACTCAAGCCTCCATATCCTCATTCATTACTTTTATTATTGTTATGCTATGTTATTATTAACTACCCTCTCTGAGGAAATTACCTCTGTCCAGTATAAAACATGTGCTATAAGTCTAGGTCTTACTTCTGGATAAAGTTGACATGTGACTATGATTCCACTGGACTGAGAGAGGAAAGCATAGCTTCAGTGCAGAGTATCTGTCTCCCACCTGCCAGTTCCTGGCTATGAAAATGGCTGGAGAGGGAAGGTGTGATTTTTAGCAGCCTCTCTGCTGGAAGGGGTACAAGGGAGAGGAAGTTCCAGATAGGCTTTGGGTGGTGGGTGAACAGTGGGCTCTGTCACCAATGGTAGATCCAAGTGCATCAGCAGCTTTGGTTTCCATGAGTGTGTCTTCTCAGCAAGTGATTAAAGGTGGCTTGTCAGCCAATAAAACGTGCTCACGGGGACAGGAGGAAACTCAGTTTTGCTCTGTATGCCCAGCTCAGATTTATTTATTAAACGTCATGCTAAACATTGGGAATCCAATCATGATTATATTTTCTGTTAATACAATAATACCCCGAACTTCTCAAACCACATGTTCCCTGAAAGCACTGTATGAAATCAATTACAGAATTTGGCCCATTCTCCACTGAAACCTCTCCCCCTCAGAGACGTCATTGATTGCTTCCTTCTCTTTTTGCCTTTGTGGTGGACTATATTTGGCTTTACTGTATTGCATATGCTGCAAGTGAGTAGATGTGAGTTCTTCAAGGATAGGACTTATCTAAAAATTCATCTTTGTGCTATCAGCCTCTAACACAGATCTTGAGTGTGAATCAGAATATAATTTTTAAATTAAACTATTGCATTGCTTTTAAATTATTTTGGTTCTATCTTTCCCACTGGACTGGGAATAACTCTATAATAAGAATCATAAATTTTAAATTTTTCTACCTCTACCCTCTATCAGTGTGTCTGTCACATGAGTTTGGGTCACACGAGTTTGAGTTAGGTGTTTCTTGTTTAGAATAATTAACGAAGGGCTCTGCAAACGAAGCCTTTGACTAGAAAGTTCTCTTTGGGGATTATATATTCCAGTTTACCTTTAAAAAAATGACCATTTAAGCAGAATTATTTCTTATATCCTGGTAGTTTTCCTCTGTAATATTACAGCTACTCTACTAACCTATTTCTGGTCCCTCAGACTCCACTATTGTTGACTTATTCCTCTGTGTTAGAACATGTTCTTTGTTTTTTAAAAAGATGGATGTGTGTGTGTGTGTGTGTGTGTGTGTGTGTGTACCAAGTGGTGTCAATGGGTTAATTATAACCAACTATTTTCACATGCATGTGAATAGGTTTATAAATGCCTTTCCATGCTTATCTTGTTTGGGACAGGATGGGGAGAAGCAGGGAAACAATTCCAAAGTGTTTCTAATAGACACACATTAAGGATGGGGAACATCAGCAGCAGGAAATGGCTGTGGGTACTTAGCAGAAACAGGTGATATTAACCAGGGGAGAAAAATCTTATAAAATTAAAAATAGGTGTCCATTCTTGATATGTACTCATATTGATTTATAGAGAACATTTATTATACATATGACAACTGTCAGGCGAATGAGATTTGAAGACTGGCATTTTATTCATTTACATTAAGAGTATGTCAGACATTGTTCTGTGGTTTCTCATAAATTATCTCATTGTACACTTATCATACCCCTAGGAGGAATAGGCTATTATTATGCCCATTATAGATGGAGAAACAGAAGCACAGGGATTTGAGAAGATTCACCAGTGTCATACAGCTGGAAAGTAGTTATTTAGGAAGGAATTTAATACAGTCAATCTGGCCCCATGTCTGTACTTTATGTGTTCCTCTGTATCAGATGGGTGCAACAGTCAGGACTTAGGGTAGGCATCCACCGACAGAAGGTGCTTCCAGCCAAGCTAATCAGATGCACAACACAGCCTCTTTCTGTTTGTCTTTTAATCAAAACAAAGGGAAAATTATCCATATGAATTTAACATGTATGAGGAGCTATATCTTTTAGCTAGCCTTTGGTGGCAAGTGTGAAAATATCTCTTCCAATTTGTTCCAAACAGAAAAAATAAATAAATTTACTGCTCATACAACTGAATAGAACAGGACAGATCTAGCTTCAGGTTGGGCTCAAGCAGAGACTCAAATTGTCAAAAGTTACTCGCTTCTCTTTCTGCATCCACTCAACTCTCTATCTTCTCTGATAACTCCATTTCCAGACAACTTATTCTTTTTTGTTTGCACTACAGTTGTCAGAACAATCTGGGGATAAATCCCTCCAAGGTCGAATCCAGTACAGAAGAGAGAGGATCTCTTCTCCAATGTTTCTCACAGAAGCTGCTATGTTCACTTTGATTGGTCCAGCAGAAGTAAAGTGCCCATCCCTGAACGCTGTCAGAGCAAGTTGGTTGGTTGATTGGTTCATTCCTAGGATTGAGACTAGATATCTTCTCTGATCATGTATAGAGAGAATGAACAATGAGATGATGCCCTCAAAAAATCCATGGATGGCTGGAAAAGGAAGAAATAAGTGCTGAGGAGGCATGCTGCAAATTGTGGATTTAATTTCTGTGGGATAATAATCCAGCTCCCTTTTAAATTATCCCAAACTGTATGATTAGTGGAGGTTAATATCTGAATGTTCTTCCTTTATTGAACAACATCTAGCTTTACTAAATTAATAAACCACTGGATTAGTTTGAGGATAGGTTGGAGAGACAATTTAATTAAGTTCTTCAGTGTAACACCTGTAGATTTGTTTTCTCATCCTCCTACAGTAGAGAATACTTTATAGAAATAAGGTTATGATTATGTGTCCAACCAGACACAGGTGGTGCTACATCAATTAAGATCTCCATTGGATTACAGGGGACAGACACAATGCATCTTGGCCAAACAGGTGAATCAATTTTCCACCTCAGTGAGCCAGCGCGGTAGAAAGAAATATTTCTGATACATACGAAACTCACGGCTAATAAATGTTTATTCAGACCAGACTCTCTTTCTATGCCCTTTTATAATCATTGCATTTGAGTCTTTCTGACTTAAGTGGTTTGCTTTTTTTGTTGTTATTCTAAGTTCACTTAGGAGTAATCTGTTTATTCAAAAACAAATTAATATAGACTGGGGTGAAATCCATAGGATTCATCTTCCTCCATTGCAATAATGTTAGTCCTGAGTGAGTGGCAGTGGGTGGAGAAAGGAGAGGGCAGTCTCCTTAAGGAGGTATAATTATTTGTCATAAGGAAAGGTGACCATCTTTCAATTGGAGTACCCAGTGACTCCAGTAATGTATGTTTGGAAACTTCTGTTTTGAAAAGCATATCAGATGACATGAACAGTGACTACAACTGGAGAGAAACCCAAGTTTCTCCCTTTAAAAAGAAAGAGGAAAAAGAAAGTAGAAGAAACATAAATGTTACTTACAGCAAAGCATAATGTTAAAAGACAATATGAGACGTATCTTGCTTGTATCATAACCTGATAATACGGGGTGGCTAACATTAGCATATAGATCAATTTTTCCAAAAAATGAAAAGTTCAGAGAAATCAAATCTTTGCCAAGGAGCAGTACTTAACAGTGGGCAGGAGGAGAGGGGAGGGGGACATGGTATGCTGGGTTGGAGTCGGCTCTAGTGTGGGACTGCTTCCGTGTGAATCTCTCATGATCTGTGGAATATGGAGCAAGTTACTTGCTCTCTCTAGGGATTGGTGTCCTCATGTGTAAAATGGGTACAATACAACTACACTTTTGTACGGAAGGTTCAGTGGAGTAACGCGTAAGTACATTTTTTAGTCAGTGCCAAACATATAGTTGATGTTCAGTAAATGTTTTCTATCATTGTTATTTATTTATTGCCTGCATATTACGTACCAAATATTGTGCTAAGAACTTTACGGGCATTACTTCATTAAAACTTCCCATGTGACCTGAGGCTAGGGAAAAATAATTTTCTCTAGTCATACACCTTGTGAGCTATAGAGCAGCCAGAATTAAACCCAAGTTTCTCTGGCTACAGGTCTTCTGAAATTTTTACATTAAAAAAAAAAAGCTTGGAAATCCTGACTGTTGTGGCCTGCATCCTGATCACTGTTGAATTTTTTATTTCTGGTTTTCTACCATGAGCTGGCAGAGTTGGCAAGAAATAAAAAAAAATGGCCACTTTCTTAGTCTGTATAAATAAGTGGGTTGTGAAAATAGCTATAAACAAAACCTAGGAATTACTGGTATTTTAAAGAAAATTGTGCTTTTTAGAAGATGTAATTAGTAGTGTAACAAAGCTACACAGTACTAAATGTTCATAATCATTTTGTGTTTAATTCTTTATACAGGGAAAAAATAATATAGCCAGGTTAATTGAAAAGAGTAAGACAAGCTAAGGTATGGCTCAATTTGGATTTGTCAGATCCTCCTCCCAAACCCTACAGCTAAAAAAATATGTTATCTTGAGGCTGGAATGAGGGTGAGATAAGCAAAATACTTAGAACAGAAAATTTAAGGAGACGTTCACTCTCAAGGCTGTGCAAGTACAAAAATGTGTGCTCATTTTCTATTCTGCACAACAGATTATAACGAATTAGTGGCTTAAAATAACACATATTTATTATCCCACAATTTCTGCAGGTCAGGAGTCCCCACACAATCTAACCGGGTGCTTTGCAAGGCTGCAGTCAAGGTCTTAGTGGAGCTGGAAACTCATCTGGTAGCACCACTATGGAAGGACCCACTTCCAAACTCATGCAGTTGGCAGAATTCATTTTCTTGTGATTGTAGTAATGAGGGCTTCAGTTTCTTGTTGGTTGCTGGCTGTCAGTCATGCTGAGCTCCTTGGGGCCTCTCATTGTCCCTTGACATTTGGGATTCTCTGACATGGCTGTGTGCTTTCTCAAAGCCAGTACAGGAATGAGAGAATTCTGCACAGTGGGTGCTGCCATCTTATGTAACATAATCACATAATGATGTGTTTATGTGTTCATGAACACTTGGGTTGTTGTGTTCTTTTAGATTTGTAGGGAAAAAAAAGATTTTAGTGAAGAACATGCCAGTGTGGCCGAGAGGCCAGGAAGATTCAAAAGTGAGGAGAAAAGGTCAAGGAGTGTAAAATAAATCACAAATACGCAGTGAAATATTGGGGGTACCTTTAGGAGTGTCTGACTGCAAGTCATGCAAACCTAATGCTCAATGACTCAATGAATAAAGGGATTTATATTTGAAAAATAAATCCCAAGCTGGAGAAGCTCCAAGCTTGGCTAATTCAGAGGCTCCATGATGCTATCAGGAACCCAGATCCTTTCAGACTTTTTGCTTTGTCATCCCCAGGATGCCATCTCACTTCCCTCATGGTTACACAATGGCTGCAGTAGTTCCTTAGCACACACCATTGTTCAGGAGCAGGAAAAAGGGCCTACCTCTTCCTTGGATTTCTTCTTTTTCTAAGAGCTAAGAAACATTTCCAAGAAGCTCTGGCAATGAACTTTCACTGTATGTCATTTGACAGAATCAGGTCATAGACTACTTCCCAAGCCAGTTAAAGAAGGGGTAAATTGCCATGATTGGCTCAGATGAATCAATTCTTTATCCCTCGAGCTGTGGCTGGGGTCACTTTTTTAGAAGACAAAGGATAAGGATAAACAAAATTGGAGCCCTCATGGCAGGGAAGTGTGTGTGTGTGTGTGTGTGTGTGTGTGTGTGTGTGAAACAAAATTGGAGCCCTCATGGCAGGGAAGTGTGTGTGTGTGTGTGTGTGTGTGTGTGTGTATGTGTGTGTGTGTACATGTGTATGTGTGAATCCATATTATGTATATGGGTATGTGTATGTGTATCTTGGTGTGTACATGGGTATGTGTAGAAGGTAATAGTTTGAGTTAGGAAGTAATTGTCCTGAAACTATATATCTAATCTGTAAAAGGATCCTTTCCCTAAAATAGAGTTTTAGAGTCAGAAACTTAAGTTAAATTATTACTCAAGTAAAAAACTAGCTAATAGGCTTAAGTAACTTAACCTGCCTGAAACTAGTAAAATGGGAATCGTAATATTACTCATCCTCTCAGATTTTTGTGAGATTTAAATAGAAAGTATTTAGCCTAATACTTGCCACATATTAAGTGTCCAATAAATTATGTTCTGTGAAGATGGGGAGATGATAGTTATCATTATTTTTCTCTATCTTGGATTTTCTAATTCTAATGCACACCTACAGAGTCATTTCAAATTTGCTCCAATGAAATGAATAAAATAACGAACTAAGATTCTTTAGCAACTTTCTCAGGGTCACCCAGGATGCAGAAACTCTCCTTTAATGCAAAGAGCTCAACTGCAGAGATAATTTCTTGGACATGGGGACATTTCTTCTCCATTTAAAGCTTTCATAGAGCTTTTCTGAGTCTCCAATATAAGTTCAACACAAACACACTTGCACCAACATCAAGGTCGTTTTTTACTTTTATATGTACTATTTCTCCCTTGACAGTCTCATCTCCCAAATCGAGTGCCATGGGCAATCGTTTGTTTACGGCACCTCTACATCTTCCTTTCTCCCGCACTTTTTGCCCTGAGAAGATCATAAAATATTTGACCATGGTGGGTAGTTAAAGTGCTGTAAGAAGAAGTAGTTCATGAGGTTTAATTAAAGGCATTGAGAAACTTTTATCTGGTTGGTATTCATCCAGGATAATGGAGAGGTTATATATACATGACTGCTAAGCATTTAAAAAAATAAGTTAAAAAAAAGGCAAAAAGCTCTATTAGCCATAAAGCAAGCAGTCAGCCAAGACTTGTATGAGATGCTAAAAATAGTGCCTCGTTAGTGAACCAACACTTTCAGCAAGTCAAAATGAGATGAGGGCTGTTAATGGAGGGCAGATATGGCTGAATGGAAGTTGAAATTGGGTGAGGAGGCCAGCAAGAATTCTATGGGAACGAACCATGCTTTTTAGTCAGACCTATTTTAGTGTACATAAAAACCCAACTCAAAGAAAATTGACCAAAGAATGCATTAGCTCTTGTCTATATCATTGGATCAGGGGTCCCAAATGATGCTGCCATCTGGTCCCATCTCTCTCTCCCTTTCTTGGCTCTATTTTTCTCATGGTGTCTTTATTCTCAGGCAGGCTTTCCTTGAGATGGTGGCAATGAGCTATCAGACTCTTCAGTCCTTCATCAAATCCTTTCAGCAGCTCACGGAAAAGAGAGAGAGAGAGAGAGTCTCTATCTTGGTCAATTCAAACTGCTATAACAGAATACCATAGGCTGAGTGGCTTCAACAATGAACATTTATTTCTGATAGTCTTGGAGTCTGGGAAGTCCAAGGTTAAGGTGACAGGTGACAGCTGCTTTGGTTCCTGGTGAGGGCCTTCTTGCTGGTTTACAGATGACTTCTTGCTGTATCCTCTAATGGCAGACAGAGAAAGAGGTCTGGCCTCTTCTTCTTGTTAAAGGCATTAATACCATCATGGGGAATCCATCCTCATGACCTCACAGAAACCAAAGTATCTCCCAAAGCTCACAGGTCCCTCAAGCCCATTCACAAACCCTTCACATGCAGGTCTATGAGCTAGGTAGCTGGACAAAATGGTCCTTGGAGCCTTGGTTGAAAACAGAGTACTTTTTATTCATCACACACATCTAAGAGCTAAGCAGTCCACACAGGGGAACTCAGAAACTCTACTGCTACCGGCAAAGTCCAAAGAAAACTGAAACTGAGCAGCTGCCAGCAGAGTAAACATGCTCTATTGTTAGATGTGAGCTCTGCCACCAGCCTGCTTCACAATCTATGGAACACACAATAGCTAAAAAACTAAAAAGATACATTGGTGCACGTGCTCACTAACTCCACCCACACAACTTGTTTACAAGGAAATGTGCTGCCTGGCCCCCAACCAGACCTGAGCCAAGGGAGCCTGACCAAATTATACTATTTTCCCCACAGCCTCACCTCCAAATTCTATCACACTGAAGGTTAGGGCACCAACATACCAATTTTGGGGAATACAAACATGTGGTTCATAACATTCTCTTACTCAAACAGTTCCATAAAAATCTGGGATGGGGTTTCCAGCTCTGATGCTGTGTCCAGGTGAGGGAAAGGAGAGAAGTAGAAGTAAAAGATAAGTAGAAGATGATATGTCACATCCTTAGCCAGGCTCAGGACCAAGGTCTGAGCCTTGTGGAATGAAAGAACTGAAAGTTAAGGGTGCCAGGTTTTGGTTTTTTGATTTTTCCCCCTGGGGAGCATGGCTGCTGGTTGGCATAGACAGTATTGCTTGGGCCCTGGCAGCAGAGGGATTCATAGACTTGTGATGCAAGGGTCTCCCTATTTCTGTGGGGAGTCCACTGAGGCTGTCCCAGAGAGCACTGTAGGAAGCCTGCCTGGCTTTTCCCCAGAGGGCCTGCAGCTCTGTAGCTACAGGAGGTGACATAGTGAGCACAGAATAACACTCTCAGCAAGGAAGCTCTGCAAAGTGGTGATGAGGGGCTGTTTTTCTCTCCCTGTGTTGGGGATTGCATGAACTGTCTATGCTGTGTAACAAATTATCACACATTTAACAGCTTAACACAACACCCATCTATTATCTCACAGTTCTGTGGGTCACAAGTCCATCTGGCTATAGGTGAAGAATAACCCCCATAGATGCTTAGTGGGAATGGACCCCTGTAACACCAGACAGATTAACAAGAGATAAGCAAGCAGAAGTTTATTAACATGTATATTTCACATAGACATGGGAGACACCCAGAAAAGGAGTAGTTCTCAAAGAGATGGCTTTGAATTGCAGCTTATAGAGCATCTTCACCAAAGAACAGTCAATTTTTAGAGAAGTGGCAAGGTGAAGGAAAAGGACTTTGGGGGAAGGAAAATAACTGGCAGATAAATGCTAGTTAATAAAGTTTGTTTAATGCAGATTTCTCTGGTACCATCTCCAGACTGGTAAGAGTCCAAAATAGTCTTCTCTCTGTGGCCCTGTTCATCTCTAAGACCACTACTACCACCATTTGGTTAAACTCTCTGGTCTTAAAGGGCTTACCTGATTAGGTCAGGCCCACCTGGATCATCAGTTGTGTCATATATGAAATATAACCTCATCACAGAGTAAAATATACTGTGTTCAGTCAGAACGTTATGCAGGGCTTGTATACCAGAGGAGTTTAGAAATCTCAGGGGGTATTTTAGAATTCTGCCAGCCTCGGAGACAGCAACAAGGAAGCTGATGTAGAAGAAACTTGGAGACTTCAAGCCTAGATGAAACAACTCTAGGCACTCACTAAAATATTTGTGAACACTTGAGAAAGGGTAGAGGTGGAAGTCCACCAAGGTCTCCATACCATTATAATTTGGGTATCAGTGTTACAAGCATCATAGCACTGTGGTTAGAAACAAAGATTCTGGGGCTAGATTGCTTAGGTTCAAAACTGGGTTCTGCCATTAACTAGCATGCTGAACTTGGATCAGTTATTAACTTCTGTGCCTTGTGTAAAGTTTCCCCAAGACAGGATATTTGAATGCACTCACAAATCATATTCACATGAGAGATTTACTTAAATGTAAATAATATGTGGCAGCAAGAGAGAGTACAGTTGAACATTGGGGTTCAGGAGACATCCAGGCACAAGCTCCCATTGTGCTCACTCCAAGTTAAATGACCAAGATCTGTGTGAGAAATCATGGTTTTGGGAGAGCTCAAGGCAAAAGTTCCCAGTGGGGTTTTAAGCCAAGC
>NW_007749411.1:13939-14441 GCF_000696425.1 Galeopterus variegatus | reverse complement strand
AGCTCAAAGATCCCCAAACAAATTCAATACAAAAGTATCTCCAGGACATGATATAGTCAAACTGGCAAAGCTCAAAGACAGAGAAGGAATCCTAAAAGCAAATGAAAAATGCATCAAGCCACTTATAAGTGAGTCCCCCATCAGATTAACAGCAGACTTCTCAGCTGAAACTCTACAGAGAAGCAGAAAATGGGATGCATGAAGGCGGGAAAACCCACAATGAGAGAAAGAAACTGCTCCAACAGTTTCGAGCCTCGGTCACTTCAAAACTGGAGCTGGTTATTAAATGGAGCAGGAGCTGGTGAAAGCCACAGCTGTACCCTTCCTATGAAGTTGCTTGGAGTTGGCAATGGACAAGAAGGTCTTGGTGGCCCTCAGGCCAGCAAGATGAGTAATAGTGTTTTCATGGACACATAGGAGCAAGGAGTCACAACAACTGACGATAAGGAGTCACATTATAATAATTCTTATTATAAGATAAGAATATAGAACTGCAAGGGGT
>NW_007749411.1:12385-12821 GCF_000696425.1 Galeopterus variegatus | reverse complement strand
GACAGAAATGTTCATTCTAGCAGCGATGGCCTATGACCGTTTTGTGGCTGTTTGCAACCCTTTGCTCTATACCACTGCTATGTCTCAGAAGCTTTCTGCTCTTCTGGTGGGTGGGTCTTACACTTGGGGTGTAGTGTGTTCCCTGACACTCACGTATTTTCTTCTTACACTCTCCTATTGTAAGTCTAGCATCATGAATAATTTTTTCTGTGAGTACTCTGTAATTATTTCTGTCTCCTGCTCAGACCCCTATATCACCCAGATGGTATGTTTTATTATTGCTGTATTCAATGAGGTGAGCAGCCTGATGATTATTCTCATGTCATATATACTCATTTTCATCACTGTTCTGAAGATACCTTCTGCAAGTGGGAGCCGGAAAACCTTCTCCACCTGTGCCTCCCACCTGACTGCCATCACCATCTTCCAGGGAACC
>NW_007749411.1:10467-11262 GCF_000696425.1 Galeopterus variegatus | reverse complement strand
TGATGAATGGATTATTTTTTGGACACCTGCGTCTTAATCTACATGGACACCTTGGGACTACCAAGGAAATCAACCTAGGAAAGACTGTAAAGAATCATTGGAACATGTATAAGACAGGCATGCAGTGACTACTATATAGTAGAGCTCATACTAACTATAAATTACAAAAATACACAAGAAATACTAGCAAGCAATGTAATGAACAAACTTCAAGAAGAAGTTAAATTGATAAAATCAAGTGTTGACAAGGATGTGGATTTAACAAATTTTTTAAAATTCTGAGTATAAGTGTAAAGTTAATCAAAACCTTTGGAAACCTCTGTGGAAGTACATTTCTTGGTATATACTCAATAGAAACACATTTGCATCAAAGAAAGAGAAAAGAATGCTCAGAATAACACTATTTCTAATTGTCTCAAGCTGAAAATAACTTATATGTCCATAAAAAATCAAATATTTTTGTTATATATTTAATTAATATTATACAGAAATGAAAAAAAAGACCATAACTGCCCATACTCAGAACAACACCATGAAATTTCACAGCCATAATGTTAAGCAAGAAAAGGCAAATACCATGTGTATAAATAGTAGTGTTTTATTAATACAATGTTTACACACAGGCAAAATTAGCCCATATTAATGTGTCTGAATAGATGTAACTCTTAAGAAGTACCTAAGGGGGGGGGGGCATTCTGTATGTTTCCAACCAACATTTTGGAAATAACTGATATTAAGCTGAGATTATGGGTTTCAGAGGAAGTATATCAATCACATCCTATCAGGGGTACATGA
>NW_007749411.1:3453-9746 GCF_000696425.1 Galeopterus variegatus | reverse complement strand
TATTCCGTAATGTAGTCTTCAATGAACATGTATGATTTCAGCAATTCAAAACTTAACAGCAGTTAATGGAATAGATATGGTGAAGTAATTATCCCTAATAATTTACAAAAATGCATCTCTCACGATGACACCAGACAAAGTGTTTCAACAAATTGCATGTTTGGAGGCCCATTGAGGAATACCCCAATTATAATTCCCTGAGGTCTACATCTCCATAGTCATGGGGGCAGGTATAAGACCCAGAGTTAAGCGGAGTCACAACTGTGTATTCAGCCTTCAGTTTTTTCCTTGTACTCTCTGAGATTTCTTATGTCCTGAAAATGAAATCCCCTTTTACCGGCACCTTCATTGAAATGTACCGCCGCTTTTGTTGCCAATCCCAAGCCTGTTGCTACCTTTTTTTTTTTTTTGTCCTTTTTGAGACCGGCCACACCGCGCTCAACCAGTGAGTGCTGTGAGTGCACCGGTCATCTCTATATAGGATACAAACCCGCGGCGGGAGCGCTGCTGCACTCCCAGTGCTGCACTCTCCCTAGTGCACCACAGGCTCAGCCCTGTTGCTTTCTTAAGGAATGTTTGATTACTGAGAAGAAAACTGCCTGAGATTCATTAATTATAAAAGGGTATCCTCAGTAAATTAATCAAGAATTTCTGGTTTCAGGTTAGTTCATTTGTCTTTTGACATCTTTCAACTGAGGTGGAAAACGTGGAGGGCTAGTTCGTATACATTACTCTAAAAATTCCATATGGGCCGGCCCGGTGGCGCACTGCTATAGTGCGCCGCTTGGGAGCGCAGCGGTGCTCCCACCGAGGGTTCGGATCCCACATACAGACCGCTTCCCGCTCACTGGCTGAGCGAGATGCGGTCACGACACCGAGGGTTGCGGGCGTGACACCGAGGGTTGCGATCCCGTTGCTGGACACGAAAAAAGACAAAAAGGAAAAAAAAAAATTCCATATGTCTCTTTTTATGTGCAGGGACATTTTAATTTTCTTACTCTAAAAATTCCGTATGTCTCTTTTTATGTGCAGGGACATTTTAATTTTCACTAACAAGGCATGAAGTATTTATTAGAATTAAATTTATATTACAGAAACTGGCAACAGTGGAATCAGTGATGTAAAATGGAAAAATGTTGCAGAAAATGGGGCATTTGTTGATGTTGAACACCCTAGGCCTGGTTTTGATTTGAGTACAAGTCTATTTCTAACCATTGGTGGTAGAAGGTTATTTGAAATTGCCAAGGCTTAAATATCAAGTTTTTATCTGAGTATCTTTTTGTTATTTACCTAATAAGTGTGCCAAATAGCCAGAGTAGTAATTGCAGGATTTACTAATATGATAAAATGTTGATGGAGATTCATTTATTAAAAGTGTGAACAATGGTTAATGTTTAAAGTGTATATACCCTGGCCCACTTGCTACTGGAAATAATATGACTGTGATAAATGCTTTGTGTCGGGTTGCTTATACTGCACGTAAAGGTAGAAACTCATGGGACTGAGTCAGGAGTCCAAACTTGTTCCAGGTAAACCTGAGAAGATTGAAGAAATTATATACGCATTTCTGCTGCAGCCTCATATGTATATCTTCATTCATTCTGCTTCACTCATTACAAGACCATACTTTTTATGTCATCACTCCTTTCACCCGTTATCTTCCCTAAATTTGCCAAATCATAAAAAAGAGATTTTTTATTGGTCAAGGAATGTGCAATTTTAATTGTGTAATTTTTGTTGTGTAGTAGAACATATTTTTTTATGAAAATATTGTTGATAATATTAAAGTGTGTATAATACATACATACATACATACACACATATGTATATATATTAGGATGTATATATGTATATATCAGAAAGGATAACCTTAAGCACCTAAAGTTAATAATAAGTTAATAAAAATTTTATTGATTATCTTTATTTAACACATAATGTAAGTTAAGCAAAATGTTAATAAAAGACACATAAAAATACAGCAGGTGGCAATGTGCATTGAGGAAGGTTTTAATGGAGGGTATGGAAACATCTAATTGATGAGATTCTGTCACAAACTCTGAAACACTAGACAGATGCTATGGGCCAGGTAAATTTTGAGGGTTATCCCAAGTCTTAAATTCTACATTTATTTGATCTTGTATTATGCCAAGAAAAGATAGAAAATGCAAAAACTATTAATACTAACATTCATGCACCACCAGTCGCTGTGCCAAGCCATCTTCTTGATCTTTAGTGCCATTCTTAGAATGATGACAAGGTTCTTTGTGCTTCTGTTCTGTCTCTCTTGCCTCTGTTTTGTATAATTTCCTTTTGTACCATTAATTTCTATTCCTGTTCTATATTAACAATACTGGCACGCACTGATTTTCAACAATAGGATAATTACTATATATTTTCCACACCACTGTTTCTCACCCTTTAGCATGCATCTAAATCACCTGGAGGCCAGGTAAAACTGCAAAGTGGGGGCCTCATCCCAGAATTTTAGAATTGGAAGTCTCATAATGAGGCTGCAGAATTTGGAATCCTAAGAAGTTCCAGGTGCTGCTGCAGCTGCTGTTTGGGGACTGCAATTTGAGAACCACTCTTCTGTGTCACTCTTCACAGAACACTTGAAGCCTCTTACCTCTCTCTGTTTCTCCTTTCTCTTTTCAATTTGCTTTCCAGATATAACTTTTTTTGTTGTTTTTTAATCCAACAGGAATCATGGTGTTATCTGAAGTCAATCAAAGCAGCACACTCACGTTTACTCTCTTGGGGTTTTCAGAATACCCAGAATTTCAGGTTCCACTATTTCTGGTTTTCTCATCCATCTACACAGTCACTGTGGTGGGGAATTTGGGCATGATAATCATCATCAAGGTCAATTCAAAACTCCACACAATCATGTACTTTTTCCTGAGTCACTTGTCCTTTGTAGATTTCTGTTATTCCACCATAGTTACACCGAAACTGTTGGAGAACTTGGTTGTGGAAGACAGAACCATCTGTTTCTCAGGCTGCAACACACAATTTTGTTTCACTTGCAGTTTTGCAGTGACAGAAACTTTCATGCTAGCAGCGATGGCCTATGACCGTTTTGTGGCTCTTTGTAACCCTTTGCTCTATAGCACTACTATGTCTCAGAAGCTGTGTGCTCTTCTGGTGGGTGGGTCTTACACATGGGGTGTAGTGTGTTCCCTGACACTCACATATTTTCTTCTGACACTGTCCTACTGTAAGCCTAGCATCATGAATAATTTTATCTGTGACCACTCTGTAATTATTTCTGTCTCCTGCTCAGACCCCTATATTACCCAGATGTTATGTTTTATTATTGCTGTATTCAATGAGGTGAGCATCCTGATGATTATTCTCATGTTGTATATACTCATTTTCATCACTGTTCTGAGGATACCTTCTGCAAGTGGGCACCGGAAAACCTTCTCCACCTGTGCCTCCCACCTGACTGCCATCACCATCTTCCAGGGAACCATCCTTTTCCTTTACTGTGTTCCTAACCCTAAAACTTCTTCGCTTGTAATTAAAGTAGCTTCTGTGTTTTATACAGTGGTGATTCCCATGCTGAACCCATTGATCTATAGCCTTAGGAACAAAGATGTGAAGGACACATTTAAAAAATTTGTTGTCACCAAATTGCTTTGTTACACATTATGCTATTTTTAGACTTATTTTATTTATGTAAAAGTAGTTTACTATGCTACTGATTTCCCAACTCTTACAGTGCAAATGGTATTCCAATTATTTAATCAACATGTTATTGGTTAATAAAGGGTTATGAAAATTGACTACAATATATATTGAGAAGTAAAAATTAAAAAAAATAGATTTTTGGATAATATATCTATGGCAGAACAACATTATGATTATTGATTTTTGTTTACATCGATATTTAGTGAAATAGCCGATAGCCATTTAAATCATAAACTAAAACAAAAACAAAAACCTTAAAATTTGGACCATCTGCAGCAATATTTATAAATTATTTTAAAATACTTTATATCCTAGAATTTCATATGTGTTTTTCTAAAGTAAAATTAATTTCCAGTTCATCAAATATGAGTAGGTTTAGCATAGTCCCTGAAAATTGTAATCAGGAAGCCCGTACTCCAGAAAGAGCTTTTGGAAATGCTTCAGCTTACTGTATCTTGTACAATGATTCTCTCTTTGTATTTTCTTGTGTTAAATGGCAGACATTGATTTTTATTCATGAAAACTATAGCCTGCTGCCTAGCAAACAAAATCAAATAAAGTATTGTTTTGCTTTTCTCACATGCATGCTCTATTTTATTCCAAAAATGATTTGAATAATCAAGGCAGTGGCATATTAGAGTAATAGAGTCCAAAATTGGATGCACACATATTTGTTCATTCAAATTTCAACAAATATGTCATTATAAATTAATGGGAAAAGACATTTATCTAACAAAGAATAAAGAAAAAAAAACTGCATATCCATATGTATAAAAGAGACTTAATTTTTCACATCATACACAACTATTAACTTGAATTAAATGGAAAGTATCATAGATCTAAATACAAATGTAAATCACACAAAATTTGAGCACAAAATGTAGGGAGAATCTTTCCAAATTTTGGGTAAAATCTTTTTAGATTAAATGCAAAAATAGCAGCTCATCAAAAAATTGATAAAATTAATTTCATCTAAATTAAAAATGTATAGTAAAGGTTTCTTAGTGATGAAAGACACATTAAGAAAATAAAAATGTAAGCACTGGTTGTGAATAAATATTTGCAATATGAATGTCTGACATAGTATTTGTATTTAGAACATATAAAGAATCCCTACACTCAAAACGAGAAAACAAACTATCCTTTTACAGAATGTTTAAAATAGTTGAGCAGACACTTGACTAAAGAAGATTTGCAAATCATTGCTAAAAACATGGGCAGACATTAAGTATTATTAGTCATCAGTGAAAGTTATTTTAAAATTATGATAAGATGCGTTATTTTAAAATTATGATAAGGTGCCACTGCAAAACGTTTAGAAAGGCTTAAGTGAATACAGCTGAAATGCCAGGTACTGGTTAGAACATAGAGAACTAGAATGCTCATATATTTGAGATGGTGGTAAAAGATACATTGACATGAAATACAGTTTAGCAGTATCTTGTGAATAGACTTATTATACAGATTTTCCATACAATCCAACAATTTACTTATTAGGTATTTATGCATGAAAAATCAAACCAAATATTTTAACATAGGACAAAATTCTACTTTCTGGCATATGCAATATTATAGGAAAGGGAAAAGATCAGGGAGAGTAGTGTGTTTGGGAGATTTGTGAACTTTTTTTCCCTCTCCTTAAAAACTGATTTTCCTAGAAAAGTTCAATGTTCTTTTAAAAAGAGCTTTTGCTGTAGACATATTAAGGGGAAACACAGTAGTCAGGAAAAACATAGAACATCTTGTCACTTTAACATTAGGAAATTGATTATATATATGTGTGTGTGTGTGTGTGTGCGCACATACATACATACATATATACATATGTAATTGTATGTATATTCATATATATAAAGTTGTGAGTATATATAGTGCTTGACACAACATACATATATTTGGTAATGTCCACAATCTTCACTTGCATTGTGCCTTTGACCACTTTCTCATCATACCTACATTACCATTGAGAATTAAGTTAATGAGGTATAATTGTCCCCCCATGTAATTGGGATGTTTAGGGGTGTAGTTTGTTCATTAAAAAAATGGTTTTCACTAGGCTATTGATTCTGAGAAAAGACAGACTCTATATATGAGTCAGTGTCTGGTCAGGACAAGAGAATAATTGCTCTTGGATTTTAAACAGGGAATTTAAAACAGTGATTTATCATAAATAAATGTGGAATAAAAGAGGATAGGAGAGGTCTTCCTTCAATTAGTGACGGAGCCATTAAAATTCTCTTGCTGGAAAATGAAGATGGCGACAGGTCTGGAGCGGCCGTGCCAGGAGACAGCGCAATCCTGAGCGCTGTGCGCTGTGATACCAGAGTATTAATTGCATTTCCAAGAGCAACAAAAGGCGAATAATTCTTTCAACAACGATCCTACATCGACAAACAAGCGGCAGCAGGTTCGAGGTTTTGGGGCCAACACAGAAGAGGACTCCTGAGAGCACCCAAGCCCGGCTGTGGGAACGAACAGGCAGCCCAGAAAACAAAGACCAAGAAAGCTGACAGAAGCAGCGCAGAAACGGAGTGAAACACGCCGGACCGGCCCAACTCTGCGAGCTCTATCCTATAGAACAAGAAGCCCTTGAAATGAAT
>NW_007749411.1:0-598 GCF_000696425.1 Galeopterus variegatus | reverse complement strand
GTGAAATCATGCAGTATTTAAGGGAACCCTGGTACACTGCTGCTGGGCATGTAATTAGTACTGCCATTTTTGTAAAAAAAAGTATGGAGGTTTCTTATCAAAGCAAAAATAGAATTAGCATATAATCCAGCAATTCCAAATCTGGATATATATCCATAGGAAAGAATCTACAGTCAGTATGTTGAAGAGATATCTGCACTCCCATGTTCATTTCAGCATTATTCAGAACAGCCAAAGTATGGAAACAACCTTCATGCACATGGGAAGATGAATGGATAAAGAAAATGTGGTGTGTGTGTGTGTGTGTGTGTGTGTGTGTGCACGTGCGCGCGTGCACAATGGAATAGTATGCAGTCTTTAAAAAGAAAGAAATTATGTATTTTGCAACAATATGGATGGGCCTGTAGCTATCACAATTTCCCTTTTTAAAAAGTTGCTGAAAGAGAAATGTTGGTCTGTAGTGATCTTCTGTACACTACAACAGGAAGAAGACTGTGATTGACTCTGCGGTGAAACAATGAGTCACAAGAAAATAAATTATTTTTTAAATCAATATTAAATGAGTCTTGTGGTTATGAAATGTTTGTGCATAATGTTT
>NW_007749410.1:10507-10989 GCF_000696425.1 Galeopterus variegatus | reverse complement strand
TTCATGTTTAGCTATTTAAAAAATAATTATTTGTTTTCTAATTGACACATGTTGATTGTATATATTTATGGAATATGGAGTTATATTTTAATATATGTATACAAAGTGTAGTGATCAAATTAGGGTAATTATCATATTCATCATCACAAATATTTATCAGTTCCTTATGATGAGAACATTTAAGCTCCTCTCTTCTAGTCATTAGAGAACAATAAATTACTGTTAATTATAGATGCCCAGCACTACCGTACATCACTATAACTTATTTTTTCTATCTATGTACATCACCATAACTTATTTTTTCTATCTAGCTGTAATTTTATGTCACTAACCAACTTCTCCCTATCTCCATCTCCCTCCCCTTCCTAGTCTCTAGTAACCACAATTCTACTCTTCTAAAGTTTCAACTTTTTTTTTTTAACTCCCACATATGAGAACATGGGGTATTTATCTTTCTGTGCCTGAGTTATTTCACTTAACAT
>NW_007749410.1:0-5027 GCF_000696425.1 Galeopterus variegatus | reverse complement strand
CCGAACCCTCGGGCGGGAGTGCCGCCACACTTCCCAAGCGGCGCACTATCCAGTGCGCCACCAGGCCGGCCCCTCCAGTCATGTTCTAAATGAAGGGTATACAGCAGTGGATGAAATAAAGTCTCTTGATTTCCTGGAACTTACATATTAGTAGGAGAGTGACACAGGAAGCCAACTGCCATGAGAGAAAATCTTGTACAGGGTGGCAGGAGTAGAAGCAGAGAGACCAGTTAGGAAAAATAATTGTGTCATAGTCTGGACTTAAGGTGATAGGGTTTGTAGAGTGCTTGAATTCTGGTGTATTAGTCTGTTTCTGTTGCTTGTAACAAAATTCTTGGAACTGAGTAATTTGTAAGAAAACAAAATTTATTGCTTACAGTTTTGGAGGCTAGGAAGTTCAAAGTCCAGGGCACACATCTGGTGAAGGCCTTTGTGGTGTCAGTAACTCAGGAGTCTCACATATCAGAATGGCAGAGCAGAGATGGAGAGCTTGTCATGCCCTCTCTTTTTAAAACCCTTAGAACCACACCCACACAACCACCATCAAACCATTCACTACAGCAGGGTCCTCACGATCTAACACCTCTTCAAGGCCCCACCTTTCAATTACCATAATAGGATTTTGCACCTGCCTAGTAGTCACTGTGGGGATCAAGCTTCTAATACATAAAACTTGGGGGACACAAGGTCCTTATCATCTGGATATTTATTGAAGGTAGGATTAACAAAGTTAGCACCTAGACTCTAAGCCACCTCCTCTAGATGTTTTCATTCCTCTGATAATTTCTTGGAATAACACCCCTGTCTACTGGTTTTCCGTGTCACATTACTGTATATTTTTCTGTTTGAGCACATCTCCCTGTGAATTCTGCTCATTGTAATTCATTTACTCTTACCAAATCATTTATTCTCTGTTCTCTATTTCTTTATGTTTATTCTACTCCTTTTCTCTATTTTGAAAGATGCATTTGTGAAGGGTCAAATAAATATATATGTACATTCATTGCCAATTTTACTCTCCCTTTTTCTACCACAGTAGCTTTGTCACCCCTTCCCCCAGCCCCTCAAAGTAGAGGGAGTAGAAAATATTTATTTGGCATTTTTTACCTCAGAAGACTGGGTCTGAAACCAAAAGTCAGATACATAAAGTGCATTTGTCTATTAGCACGATTTTGTGAGAAGCAGTTTTGGATTCATAGGTATGTTTAATTTTTCTTATTTCTAGGAGAATTGAAAGTTGATAGCACAATGGGGAGCAAAGAAAGCCAAGAGAGATATTTGTGGCAGCCTGTATGTGTCAGTAACAAGAATGTGATGAAAGATCGAGAGGATGTATTAAGAAAAACATTTCAGGGCCGGCCCAGTGGCACACTGGAGAGTGCACCGCTTGAGAGTGTGGCGGTGCTCCCGCCGAGGGTTCGGATCCCACATACAGACCGGCCGCTCACTGGCGGAGCGCGGTGCGGGCGCGACACCGGGGGTTGCGATCCCGTTGCCGGTCCCCGGTGCGGGCCCGACACCGAGGGTTGCGATCCCGTTACTGGTCAGTAAAAAAGACAAAAAGGAAAAAAAAAGAAAAACATTTCATTGGTGCACAGACTCTATTTCTTCAAGAAAAGTACCCAGTAAATGTAACCTTGATGGAATTAATTGGAAAAATATGTCAAGAGTTAACCACTAATAATAGAAAGCGTTCAGGAAAGAAATCTAATGATGTCAGTCAGTGTGAGAAATTGCTTCCTCATATTAACCATGAAAAAACTCACACTAGAGGGAAGCTTAGTGAATTGAATAAAAATGAGAACATCTTCTATTATAATGTGGGTTTTATTCAGCAACAGGAGATTCACATGGTGGAGCAGCTGTTTGCGTTTGATGAGTGCATTCATGCCTTCCACAAGAATGCTCTCTTCACATGTAAGGGAGCTCGCACAAGCGAGGGACTCTGTGTCTATAATTACTGTGAGAAAAGCTTCAGGGATGAGGCAAACCTCATGTTTCAGCAGAAAGTTTACTCAAAGGAGAGTCACTGTGAATTTAATGAGTGCAGGGAAAGCTGTGATAAGCAAGTCCTCTGGAATAAACGTCATAGAGTTCACATGGGCAAGAAATACCGCAAGTGCAGTGTATGTGGGAAAACTTTCTTCTGGAAGTCCAACCTCACAGTATATCAGAGAACACGCACAGGAGAAAAGCCTAATGAATGTAAAGGAATGTGGGAAATCTTTTCACTATAAACCAGCCCTTGCTGTACATCAAAGAATTCACACAGGAGAGAGGCCCTATGAATGTCAGCATCAAAGAGTACACATGGGGGAGAAGCCTTTCAAATGTAGTGAATGTGGAGAATCTCTCTCCCAAAAGGCAGGCCTGACCATGCATCAGTGATCTCACACAGGAGAAAAGCCCTACAAATGGAAGGAGTGTGAGAAATCCTTCAGTATAAAGTCTAAACTCACTGTACACCAGGGAATGCACTCAGGGGAGAAACCCTGTGACTGTGAAGAATGTGGGAAAACATACCATATGTAGTGAACCCTCAGTAAACGTCAAAGACTTCACACACAGAAAAAAATACATGAATGCAGTGAATGTGGGGAGACCTTCCATGGGAAGTCAGTTCTTAAACATCAGAGAACTCATACAGGGGAGAAACCTTATGAGTGCCTGAATGTAGGAAAGCCTTTTCTGAGAAGTCATCCCTCAGTAAACATCAGGGGATTCACACAAGGGTGAAGCTGTATCAATGTAATGAGTGTGGAATGTTTCTATGATAGTTCATCCCTTGTTAAACATAAGAGAATTCACTCAGGGGAGAAACCGTATCAATGTAATGGATGTGAAAAATCTTTGTCATAGTTCATCCCTTGTTAAGCATGAGAATTCACTCAGAACAAACCCGGTAAATGTAATGAATGTGGGAAGACCTGTGAGAAGTCGGTTCTCCTTAAACATCAGAGAATACATACAGGGGAGAAACCTTATGAATGCATTGAATGTAGGAAAGCCTTTTCTGAGAAGTCATCCTTCATTAAACATCAGAGGGTTCACACAGGGGAGAAACCTTTTGATTGTAACAAATGTGGGAAAGCGTTCTGCCAAAAATCAGAGCTCATTCAATATCAGGGACTGCATACATTCCTATGAATGTAAGGAATGCGGGAAAACATTTTGCCAGAAGGCATCTCTCAGTGTATGTCAGAGAACACACACAGGAGAGAAGCTGTATCAATGTAATGAATGTAGAAGATCTTTCTATGATAGTTCATACCTTGTTAAACATAAGAGAATTCATGCAAGGGACAAACGCTATAAACGTAATGAATGTTGGAAGACCTTCAGCTACAAACCAGCTCTTGCCACACATCAGAGAAAACATACAGAAGAGAAGCACTAACAATGGTGGTGTTAAACTGTCCTACCATAATAACTCAGAGCATTTGGTATGACAAAAAGTATACCCAGGGAAGAATTGCTCTGGATATAATGTGTGGTAAATCCTTCTACCAAAGTCAACTTTCAGTTTACTTCACAGAACTCATGGGGGAGAAACCAAGGCAATGTGTTTACCAGTGTGGATTTCGTTTTCCTGCTGGGCACATAGCTAGTCTGTGTGTCTCAGCCCCTCCTACATCTGGGGAGACCATGTGAATGAGGTCCAGCCAGTGGGTATGAGCATTCATGCTGTAACATCTAGGTCTGACGTGCAGTGGCCTCCGTGGCCACCCTGTGTGTCCCTGCTGTTCTCTAGGGCAGGAATGTAGATGCTTCTATTGAGAGGTCGGTGCTCAGTGTGTACTGATGAATTCACACAAGAGCGGAAACTCCTGTTATCATCCTCAGAGTTCAGAAGCCTCATCCATATATCAAACTCATTGTTATTCGAGAAGTTAGAGTTAAGAAGTCTAGAGATAACAACAAATGTAGGAAAGCCTTTATCAAAAGATGATACCTCATTGAACCTCAGGTAAATAAGAGTAGAATAGAACAGAAATGTTTGATTTTCTGAAAAGTTTTCAGCAAATCATACTTTTTTATATTTCAGAGAATTCATACTGAGGGAAACTGAATTTAGAAAATATACAGATATTTTTCTTTAGAAAAAATGCTTACATTGTGGTAACAAAATTTTTATTAAGTACAAAATATTTCCTGTTGTTATAGCCACTGAAGAGCAAACATCACAAATATTCTGAATAAATCAGGTATATAGAATTCAACATGTGTGTGAAGAGTCTTCGAGCTGTGGGGGACTTTTATATGTATGCCATGTGATAGATAATTTCTGTGTTTAACTTTTTATTGGAACCCAACAGAATCAAACTCAAAAGTCAATATTAGTTTAATAACCATTTTCATTTTTTATTGTAAAAGAGTATGATTTCCTTGCAACGAATTTGTAGGAGCTTTTAATGCTTCTGATTTGCCACTGAACAGCTCTCATGCACTTCTTCCTTGCCAGCAGAGCCTTGTTTTTGTTTTATTGTCTGTCTACTGTATGATTCAGGGGGTAATGATTGGTCTCACCTAATTCTGAAAAATGTTTCTTGGTCAGTGATTGGTTTTTGTTTTTGTTTTGTTTTGTTTTGTTTTGGCAGGACAACTATATATTTATTTCTTAAAATTTTATTAATATATTTTTTTACATTCTAGGATGTTGTAGAGCTGTTGGGAGGGAGGGGGAGAGGGGAAAGGGGAAGGAAATAAGATGGAAGGAGGAGGAAGGAGGAGGGGTGGGACTGATGCCTGTGGCACCCCCCACATTCCCACAGGGGAGACCAGTGGGCTTCCAGTGGTGGCTTGATCATTGCCAGGCTGGTGCAGATGTCAAGGGGGTGTGGCAATAGCCTTCGCCCTCCATCACCCCAGCTCAGGAACCCGGGGCCCTTCTTGCTGAGGCTTGCTGGTTGCTGCTGTGCTGGTTGCTCATGCGGAGGGGGCATGGATGAGGCCCTTGGCCTCCCATCTCCCCAGCTCAGGTGAGCCCCGGGCGCCTCCTGTGGTGGCTCGGTGGTTGCCACTGGGCT
>NW_007749409.1:5495-10990 GCF_000696425.1 Galeopterus variegatus | reverse complement strand
AAAAGGTCATGGAAAAATTCGTAATATCTTTTCAGTCCATTTTCCATGAACTTTTTGAAGAACCCTTGTATGTATGCCTTTTGTTGTAAGTACCTCAAATCCTTTTGAAAAAGAGGTGGAATGTAGAAAACGTAAATAAATATAAGTATAATTTAGTATATAAATTTAATATATTTAAATATAATATAAACAAATATAAATATACACATACAAGTATTTATTCCAATAATTGAGACACCAATAAAATGGAATACCCTAATAAGTACTTGTGTTTCATACAACTTTCAAGGTGTGCACAATATTCTAAGTTTATGTACTCCTGCCCTTATTTGACAGGTGGATATTAAATTTTATAATACGTATATGTTTTAGTTTTCTGAATACTTTTTAAACACTGATTTATGCTGTATTTCTTTTTTTCAGAGATGAAGAAAGTCCCTATGCATCTTCCCTCTATCACAGTTAGGAGATTAGGGGGCATAACTCTAATCTGGATTAAGAGATGCTTGGACCATAAAGAATCCAACAACTGAAGATTCAAAAGCATCCCTTTTGGATTCCTGTAGCATACATCTTAAAATCATAATTAAGTAGTTCCACCTACTGCAATTGCACTGAAGTTATTAGTTCCCTCTGGCTTTCTATAATTTTAAGTCTTTGCTATGGCATGATAGCAAAATTATATCCTCAATCTCATCACTTTTGTAGGTGGTAGTAGTTTTTAGGCTAGCTTTTGTAAATACTGGTTGACAGAAAGCATCAAAGACTATATATTCAAGCTGAAAACAATGCTTATCTCCCGATGAAATCCTAATTATGTGAAAAACATGGTTGCTGTTGAAGTGATGCTGATTTATTGTGTGTTTATAACTTAAGTGCTATATATATATATTTCGATATGTGATACATATTCTGTATTAATATAAAGAACCAAATTTTGTCTGCTATTTTGTAAAAATAAACTACAAAAGTCTGAATGAGAAAATAAACTATGTTTTCATATTTGAGTCTATTTTTTTCAACAAATGGAAGAATAAAATTGATTTTTAAATTAGTTTTGAAATGGTGACAGCTTCTCCCCCACTTTAATGTTTTTTTGTTGTAAATGCAATTTTGAACAAGAAGTTTCAATAATCTAAAAGCAAGTCAATTAGTTACTAATAACTTTTGCATTTTCATTGCCCTAAGGTGATTCAGATAGATTGAAAACATGGGATATGATCCAAATAAACACTACCATAATCTGACACATTGCTGAATTCTAGTTTCTGTTTCGTTGCTCAGTCACTTATAGAGTGTTGTGTAATCACTATACTCATTTGAATTGGGGGTTAGGTTTTTATTCACATAGTTTATTTTGTCTTAGCATTATTATATGTATAAGTTACATCAATAAACTTTGAGCTATATGTAATTTACAGTTAAATATTTTTTTGTTCTTGACTTCTATTCAACTGTCAAGTTAAATCTTTAGGCTTCCACAAAAATTTCTTCTATTTACCTGTCTCCAACATCCCAAGAGGAGTCTGCTGTGGAACAAAATGGACTTTTGTTTTCCTCTTTTCGTTCTCCCACTTTTCTCTCTCTTCTCTTTCCTCATTTTCTTCCTTCCTGTCTTGCTTCTCCAGGTCTTCCATTGACCAGGAAGCAAGTGTCCTTAGGTGTCAATGCAGCAGAACTTGCAGAACTAGAACTGTGTATATCCAGCACCTGAAGCTGGTGCGTTAATGGGAAACAGAAGCTGTCTGTCCTTGTCTTACTGATTTTCTTGTTTGTTCATAATTTAGCATACATAACGCCTTGTGTCTTTAGGTGTCAATGCAGCAGAACTTGCAGAACTAGAACTGTGTATATCCAGCACCTGAAGCTGCTGCGTTAATGGGAAACAGAAGCTGCCTGTCCTTGTCTTACTGATTTTCTTGTTTGTTCATAATTTAGCATACATAATGCCTTTTGTCTTTGTTCATAATTTAGCATACATAACGCCTTGTGTCTTTTTTTTTCATGTTGTTATAGCCTATTTGGAATAGGATGCTCTCTTGATCATCCTTTGCTGTTTTCTTGTATCTACTACTACCTGAACTGTGAGAAGTTAGTTGGAAGAGGGGAAAACTAAAAGAAAAAAATTAAAAAGGCAAACAGTTATGTATGTAAGAAAAGGCTCAAGCAAGCCTCTGTGGAGACCTAGGAACTTTAAAAAATGTAATCACAATCTGAAATTTGAGAGTAACCCAAACATAAAATGATCTGAAATTTGAGTAACTCAAAAGACATAAATCCAAAGACACTATCCAAAAGACATAACATAGCTCAAATTTGAATTTAAGACCACAATCTCAAAAACATTTTTCTGAGTGTTTTATTTTTGCCTAAGGTCTCTCAGCAATTTCTAGCCAAAACATCTCTCATCTTCAAGTTATCTGTAACTACGAATTCTTTGCAGCCACAGTTGAATGGTACTGGACTAGAGCACTTTCATCCTTGCCTTGTGCAGACTCACTGTGGAGGAGTGGACTGAGACAAGAAGCCTGGGTTCTAGTTCCAATGTTACCATTTCTTGGCCACATGAGCTTGAGCACATCCTAGGCCTCTGTTCCCTTTGTGAACTGGTTTCCTCACTTATAAAACACAACTAATGATCTCCCTTTGTCTTAGTTATCGATAGGAACTAATGAATGTCAATGTGCTTTGAAAACTACGATTAACTCCCTTAACAAATTTCTTATTTTTAAAAAATACTGCATAGTAATTCTATATATTATAGATCAGTGAGTGGATAAAATGCTTTGAAATGATGTAGAAGCAGCCTGTCTGGACATGGTTGAAGTAGAGTTGGTCATGTTACCAAGGATGACTCATGAAAACAGTCTGAGTCACTGTGCTTTGGCAAGTGCCCTTTGGGCAAAGGTGTTTTTAGTCCCCTCTCCCCTGTCGCCAATGGGTCCTTTCTTCTCTAGAACATATTGAGTTTAGTTTTTATGTGCAGGCTTTGGTTTTTGTTTCTGCAACACTGGTTAGGATGGGAAGGAACAACAATGGTCTCCTACCCATGAAAAATAACCTTTTACTGTTTCCCTGTAAATTCTCCAGCCCTCGCCAAAAGAATACTGGGTTGGGGTATGCAAGAGAGCAATGTAGGTTTCAGAAGGCCAGTTGAAGTGGTGATGGCTAATACACAAAGCACTATGTTATTTTTACAATTTTAAGCAAATATATAGAAAAATATTTATGTAATTAATTTACACTGAATAATACACTTTCAAAGCATTCTTTGGTTTGGGAACATCAACCATTAGCATTTCCAGAGGATCTTGTGCCTCTGCATGGTTGTTTCCAGGGTCGTGTTTGTGGTGGTGGCTGAGGAAGAGTTGCAGTGACCTGGACATCATTAACCTTTTCCTCCAGGGAAGCTTCTCTACCAGCTTTGGTTCACAGGGAGGCTTCTCTACCAGCTTTGGTTCACAGGGAGGAGAATGATTTTTGTCTCTATTTGTACCCTTTGCTGTCTGTTGAGAAACCTTGGCTTGGGTCAAATCTAATTTAGGTAACTGAGACCTGACATAAATTTTTACCTTCCAGGAGAATGATTTTTGTCTCTATTTGTACCCTTTGCTGTCTGTTGAGAAACCTTGGCTTGGGTAAATCTAATTTAGGTAACTGAGACCTGACATAAATTTTTACCTTCCTTTATGTTGTGTTTATTAGCTCATTTGTTTTCCTGGAGAGTACATAAATAGATCTCTCTTTATAAGCAAACTCAATGTCTGAAAACGCACTAATAGAAAAGGTTACCAACTGGGGGGAAATGTTAATCAATCCAGCAAATCCTATGCCCATTTTCAGGATCCTTTTTGTGCCACTGGGCCTAATAAAGAGCCAGCTAAAAAGAGCAGCCCAGAAAGCAGATGGCTCTCCTTAAGCTATGAGGCTTTGAGGGCATGTGAATTTATTTAAGCTCCCAAAAGGGAACTGCTAATGGAAATGACATCCTGTTAACGGACATATTCTACAAGATGCTTTGGTATCTGGCAAATGCCTTGAAAATAGAGTCTCCTTAATTCTTCAGGGAGTGCTTGTGTGTGTTGGGGGGGGGGTGCTATGGGAAGAAGGTTTAGTTTTAAGTTCAGTCCATTAGAGGTTTTTCCAAAATAACATATCTTGGATTATCAAATGTAAGTCTGTGAGGAAATAAGAATTCTGTATACAAAATCCCAGCTTACATATAACTTTACTTTTTTGGATAGTTTTTATGGCAAGAAAGCTATGTTTTAACCCCTTCTAAAAGGTTATCTACTATAAATTCAGCATTTTCTAATAATCCTCAGGTGAAAAACACTTTAGTTACAGAGTTGGAAATGTTTTAAGCTATATTATGTTTTCTGACACAGTCGAAAGGCTCCTGTATCTTTTGCCATTTTTACAGGCTGCTGGAAAAACACTTTAGTTACAGAGTTGGAAATGTTTTAAGCTATATTATGTTTTCTGACACAGTTGAAAGGCTCCTGTATCTTTTGCCATTTTTACAGGCTGCTATAGATGCGCTTGATAGCACTGGCTTCTTCTTTATCAAGGATGCCTTTCTTCACATAAGCATCAGCTTGTTGGTTGATGAAGTCCCTCATCTTTGAAAGGTCATAATCTGGAAAATATTATTAGAGTATCATAAGCAAAGATCAGAAAAGACCAATCCCATTACACTGATTGCCATTAACTAAGACGCATTTTGTATAATAACACGATTACCATTCCTAGTCGTTTACATCGGAGGACATTTTAATTCTTGGCATTTGTGCAGTACTTTGCAGTTTTAAATGATACTTATGTATATTATATTATCTCATCTGCTCTTCATCACAATGTTGTGAGGTCTTCAGGTGGGAAATACCATCCAATATGAACAAAGAAGGAACAGGCTCACAGACCAGGGCTTTGCAAATGTTAATGTTTATGCCAATCACCTGGGGCTCTTGGGACATTGCAGATTCATCTTCAGTAGGTCTGGTGGGGCTGGGGGTGTGTGTGTGAGGGGGGAAACCCAGGTTATGCATTTTAAACAAGCTCCCAGGAGATGTCCATGCTGCTGGTCCAGGAACCAAACTTGGGGTAATAAGATCCTAAAGTTTAAAGTGCCTTGGTCAAGATCACACAGGTAGTAAAAGTTATGATTAGAATCAGAGGTCTGACTTCCTGAACTTGTTACACCAGGTTAAATCCCTGTTGATGTGACACCCTACTTTTTTTTTCTAAGTTAAGAATTACCTTGACTGTTTTATGCTGTTTGTGTTGTATGCATGGAACAAAAAGCCAAACCATAACCTCTTTATGGTTCCTCTGTCCTACTTAAACAAAATCTATATAAATCATCTAACTACCCACCAAAAATATACCGAAGTAACGAGGCTGCCTGTGGCATCTTTCTGAAGGCTTAAAAAAACCCACATCTTCCCCTGAATCTTTATGATTATAATTGTAACTGACCAGAACTGAATCCTGCC
>NW_007749409.1:0-200 GCF_000696425.1 Galeopterus variegatus | reverse complement strand
TGAAATCCAAACTATGGAAATCACAATTTTTTTAAAAGTGTAAGTGGCATAGATTTTTTTTCTCTCTCTCTCAATGAAAATGAATTGTTTATTTGAAAGACTTGAAATTTAGTGGATTCTGAATCTAAATAATAGGCACATCAGAAACAATTTAAAGCACAATGTGCTAGACATACTATATCCATATGTCATTTAATCTT
>NW_007749408.1:10398-10990 GCF_000696425.1 Galeopterus variegatus | reverse complement strand
GCTCTGTATCCCAGGCCTGTCTGCACATCTGTGTCAGCCTGTGAGTTCCCAGGGGACCTGCTGGGTCCCCTAACACCCCACTTTGCACCCAGGATGCTCCTCTCCAATAGTGTCTCTTTGCTGCCTTCACAGGGGCTTTTGTTAACAGGGCCTCACTCAGGCTGCCTCAGGTAACTGGATTTGTTGTAAGGAGGTACACGGGAATAAGGGAGTAGATTCTGGATATGTTCATATGTGGCAGTCATTGGAATACAGAGGAGACACCTGGGAGGCTGTCTAGGGTCCATGGGGCTTTGTTGACTGTCTAGGCTATTTTGTCTCTCCGAGGCTGCAGAAACTGCAAGGTCCCATGTTGGAGCACTGTCTTGAAGTTGCATGTGACTCATTTATCCCTGTTTCCTTCTGGCTTTCTCTTCACATCTCCAATTCAAATTACTATGCAGGGGAGCATCAGAATGACTCAGGTAAGTACAAGGGTCCCTGCTTAGCCAGAGCCTCTGAGCCAGCCACCTCTAGGCTCCTGAGATATCTAGAGATCACAGCCTGTGGGTCAGACATCCCCCACTGGCCTAGTAAGCTGGGCTGTGGTAGG
>NW_007749408.1:6486-7742 GCF_000696425.1 Galeopterus variegatus | reverse complement strand
CCGTGGCCTTGGTGTTATCAGCACCGCACTCTCCCGAGTGAGCCACAGGCCGGCCCCACAGCAGTGTTCTTTACCCCAGCTATACATTAGATTCACCTGGGTTCAATGTAACGCTAATGTACAGGTTCTCAGGCCCCCCTCCCAAGAAATTCAGATTTTATTGGTTTGTGGTGAGGCCCAGTCACTTGTATTTTTTAAATTTTCATTTTTACTTTGTGATTTATTGGCAATTATGTGCCATGCTATCAGAAATCATTTTAAATTTGTAATACAGTTCAAGAGACTACAGAGTAGTGGTTCAGAGGGACATCCTCTGTTGAAATCTGAATCCCCACTTACTGGCCGTCTGACCAGGAATGATGTCCTGAAATTCCTAAGGTTCTTGTTTCCTCCTCTGCAGAATGGTGACAATAACGGTACCTACATCTCACAGGGTTGTTTTGTAGCCCACATGAGGCAATGTCTTGGAGCATTGAGCACTGACTCACTGGGCACTGGTCGTGTTTAATGGCTCTCCAGATGATTCTGGGGTATGGCCAGGGCTGGGAACCTGTAGCATAAAGCAAAGGCAAAGAAGTCAGGACAAAATGAGCTGTGTCAGGTATTCTCTTGGGTGTTCAGAAGATGTGCATCAGAGGGGGTGAGAAACAAAAGTTGGGTCAGGACTGTATTATGGACTGGCTAAATATGGTAAAATTTTGGGACTTCATCCTATTAAGCACAGAAGCCCAAATGTTGGGGTTTGAGGATGAGGAGTGACATGATGAACGCAATGCCTCAGGAACCTGGGGGTGATGCACCCTTGATTAGAGAACAAGGGAGATGGAGTCCAGAGAATACTCTGGGGTCAGGAGGGCCATGGAAACTCAAAGGAAGGGAGTGTGAGGTAAAGCACAAGGGAAGAATCAACAGGATATAGGACCTCAGTGAACATGAAAGCCTAGAGAGATTGAGGGAAGAAAAATAAATTTAAGTTTTCAAGTCCAAGGAAATAACCCCTGTGTTGTTTAGGATTATATTTAACTGTATCAGACAAATCAAATTAGCTATACTTAGACTAAATAGAAGTCTATTTCTCTGCCAGTTAAAAGTCCAGAAGTATGCAGTTCAGAGCTGGGAAGGCAGTTGTGCTCCACAGAGTCCTTGGAGACCCAGGCTCCTGCCAGTTTGCTCAGTTGCCATCCCTAGGGCGTGATCTTTATTTTCACGGTACCAGGTGGTGGCTCTTGGGTTCCAGCATCCATATGGAGAAAGGA
>NW_007749408.1:1855-5229 GCF_000696425.1 Galeopterus variegatus | reverse complement strand
TTATAATCAGGTTCCACTATTACAACACAGTAAGGGTGTTTCTCAGCATTTTAAATAATCAAGCTCTAGTGAGGGTTGGTTTAAAGAGTTAGAAATGTGATCTTGGTAACAAGACAGGATTGGAGGGTCAGGTGAGGCAAAGACATCTATTTCTAAAGCAAAAAGAAAATCTGAACTGACAGGAGAAAACCAACCAACCAAACAAACAAAAAACAGAGAGGCAACAATAAACCTAGCATTCAATCCATAAATTAACTACAAATCTCACCTGGAATAGGGGGCTGTCAAATTCTGAGTAGGACCTCAGGGCTCTTTTTCCCTAGGCATCCCCCTCCCCAAATTCAATTCAACTCAATCCAATGCAGCAAACGTCAATTGATCATCTGCTGTGTGCTAGAGTAGTCTCCGCTGCAGTAGGCCAGGCCTCGAGGATGCAGCTATAAAGAAGACAAATGCAGGCTCGATGCTCATGGATGAAGGGACACAAACATCAAGCAGATACAGTAATAGCACGTATGATGAAGATGGTGTAGAAAACTCCTTTGGTTCCTTGTGTCACATTCCTTTGACCCATCCCTGATTTCAGCTGCAGCTGTGGTGGACAGTTCCACACAAGCCCAGACTCATCCCCTGCTGGCAATATCCTCCTTGAAACTTGTGCACTGCCAGGTTTTTGTTTTCTGCCTCAGGGTCTTCTCCAACTCTATGGGAGCCCTCTTGGAAATGTGGGGCTAAGGGAGTCCTGGAGGAGACACCTCCTTGTAAACCCAGAAACCTCAGTAAACACCCCTTCTACTCGCTTTTCCTCCTTTTCTGTTGCTCCCCGCTCCTGCATTCCTGATTTCTGTGGTTGCATTCCTGATTTCTGTGATCACATCCCCAACACATGGCTTGCATCCAAGTCTATGATTCATGCTTTGCTTTTGGGGGACCTATCCTAAGACAATGGAATGACAGGTGCTAAGAGAGGATATAACGAGGGGATTTAACTGGGGTGGACTTCCTAAGATCTCCTTACGAAGGTCTTCTTAGGAAGTGATGTCTAAGCTGAAACCTAAAGAACAGATAGGAGTTCTCCCAGAGAAGGAGATGGAGGATAAATGGGCACAGAGCCTGACAGGTGCAAGGGTTCCAGTCCATACTGGGCATGGCTTTTTGAAGAGCTGAAAGAAGAGCACTGCAGCTGGAGCAACACCATGGGAGGAAGAGTGAAAGAAGGTGAGTCATGGGTTCTGAGCAGGTGTATCCTGGAGAACCTTGTAAACATGATAAGGATTTTGGACTTCATCCTAAGGCAATGGGTAGCAATAGAAGGGTTTTAAGTAGGCATAAAACATATTTTTTTTTTAAAAAAAGATCGTGTTGGCTGCAGTGTGAAAAGTGGATGGGAGCAGGGAAGATATGGAGACAGTTTAAATAGTTCAGAGTCTGATAAAAAAAAATTCTGGGGATGGAGGACAGGAATCAAGCAAGTGGATGGGGAGAGGAGAGCAGACTCAAGGAGGCAGAATTTGGAACACTGGATGTTTGATTAGGTATAGTGGGGAGGGAGAGGGATCAGTCAAGGGTGACTCCCCGGTTTTTTGTGGGTTTTTTCATGGCTAGCCAGTGTGGGGATCCGAACCCTTGACCTTGGTGGCATGACACTCTGCTCTAACCCACTGAGCTAACCGACTGGCCACCACCTTCTGCACTTCTTTTTTTGGTGTCAGGCCAGTACAGGGATCTGAACCCTTGACCTCTCCCAGGATTCAGACTCAAGAAACTAGGTGGACATGATGGAAAATACTAGCAAAAGCATGGATTTGAGGAAGAAGACAAGGAGTCTGTTTTTTTTGAGTTTGAGGTGTCCCTGGGAATTCCAAGTGGTGAGGTCCCCAAAACAGTTGGAATGCTCAGAGGGATGGGAGGATTCCCTGGAAGGATCATTCCTCCTTTTTGTAAATTAGCAGTTTGCTGGCTCAGCAGATCTGAATAAGTTCATGGGAGCAGGATCAGCCCAGTGCTGAGCTCAGAGGTGCCGTTTCTAGCACGGCCTCTTCCTTGACCAGGGAGCTTCCGCTGCTGCAGGGTTGCACAGATGTTTCTGCCCACCCCACCCCCGTCTCTATAAATAGGTGCAGTAAAAGAATAGAGTCCCTCCCAACCAAATGGTTCCAGTCTCATCTTTAGATGTCTCCATCAATGTCTGTAAAACAGAGTCTAAGAGAAAGACGAAAAAAGCTATCTTTATTTAGCCTGGAGAAGAGGAGGGAGAGCTGTGATGTCGCTAGAAATAAACTGCTGCTCTTATCCTTTTCTCCTAAGGAGGCCAGAGGAGGTGGACTTGGGATTCAGTTAGAGAATTGATTCTCAAGTGGCGATAGGGGAGAGGTGGAGATTTTTGCCCCTCTCCCCCAGCCCAGGGACATTGTCAATGTCTGGAGACATTTTGGTTATCATGACTGGGTGGCAGTGGTGATGTTGGCATCTAGCGGGTAGAGGCCAGGGATGCTGCTAAACATCCTGCAATGCACAGGATGGCCCCACAGCGAAGAACTATCTGAATCCAAATGTCAATAGTGCCTGAGTTAGAGGAATTTTAGTTAATTTCTTTGGAAACAAAGAACAAATGGTCATTCAGTCTACTTTAAGGGAAAGAATATTTTATTTGCTTGTTTGTTTCAGGATATACACTCAGCCCTCCATATCTGTGGGTTCTGCATCTGTGGATTCAACCAACTGCAGACAGGAAATATTTGAAAATTATGTCTGCGCTAAACATGTACAGACTTTTAATAAAATCATTGTTCCCTAAATGATAAAATGTAACCATTTATATAACATTTATGTTGTATTAGGTATTATAAGTAATCTAGAGATGATTTGAAGTATATGGAAGGATTGCATAGGTTATATGCAAACACTAGTCACTTTACAACAGGGACTTGAGTGTCTGTGGATTTTTGGTATCCATCGGGGGTCCTGGAACCAATCCCACATGGGCACTGAGGGAGGATCATACGTGGTTGGGAACTGGGATGAGGACAGAACAGCTGTCAGGAACGAGCTCTCTCAACCACAAAGTCTTTGTTTCTTTTGCCTCCTCCTGCCTCCTCTCACTGCTGATTGGCCAAAACTTTAAAAATTCTAAAGAAAGCAGCCTGACAGTCTTAGCCAATTATCCTTGCACCTTCAGAGACTCCATTATAGGCCACCTTTCTGGGCTCTGGCCAGCCTGTGAATGCAAGAATACCCTTTGATCAGCAGTCCACCTCCTCATCCAATTAGAGGCCACTTGTGTACAAGAAACAGTCTAGACATCATCCCTGGATGGGAGACCGTGAGCAGGGCAGTCTGAGTCAGAAGGAGGTACTGGAATCAAACACACCATA
>NW_007749408.1:0-1238 GCF_000696425.1 Galeopterus variegatus | reverse complement strand
CATAGCCGGCATTTATATTGGTCTTTCTGGCACACAGCTATCTTTTTCTTGGCATAGCAAAGATAGGGACTGAATACAAAGCTGTGGTTTTCCTTTTTACTGCAAAGCTGCACTGTTCAATATGGTAGCCACTAGCCACCTGTGGCTATTTAAATTTAAATTATTTAAAATTAAATAAAATGAAAAATTCAGTGCCTCAGTTGCATTTGTCATATTTTAAATGCTCACTAGCCACATGACATCTTGGACTGCATAGATGGAGAATGTTTCCATCATTGTAGAAAGTTCTGTTGGATAACACTGCTCCAAAGGAAGATACTAACCAAACTGGAAGGTTGGACATGAATGGAAAAGACATTTTAGGGTTAGCCCTAAAGAGAAATCTGAGTCTTCTTTTGTTCATTCCCAGTCCTTACTGCGAGGTATGTGTGAAATAGTGTGTGCAACTGTGTTTGTTACAGAGTTCATGCCTTGGTTTGGTATGTCCCCCAGGAATTATATGTCTCTGCTCACTGAAGCAAGAGCTTGGAGAAGAATTTTACCGGAGGAGGATTGCTGTAACTTAGCGGATCAGAAGCATGCTATAAATGTTTACAAGTAAAAAGTAGTTGAAGAGCTATGAACAGAGCATAATCAGCTGTTCAAACACCATGACAATAGATGACACAGAGAAATTCACAGCTCAGGTGAACAAGAGTGTGTGACCAGAGTTGCTCGTCTCACCAACATGCCTTTAAGAGCCTGCAAAGACTTTCTTTCTCAGCTCTCATCTTTCTTGCCCTCTCCTCTCCTACCCTGGTCTTGTTTCACCTCTAAAGAGAGCACATTTTCTTCTTCCCACATGGTTGTCATCTCTGCTCTTGATCAACTACCGCCAACCCCCTGCCTTCCAGGCACAGGACAGGGTTGCACTTCATGTCCCTTGTGGTCGAGGGCTGAGCCCATGTGACCACTCTGGTTGGTGGGTGAAAATGCCCTCTGCGCTCTCCATCAAAGCATCCAATTGCTGATGTGAGGCCATCCAGAGGTCTCTTCCTAGCATGGTAACCAGCAACATTCAAGATGGAAGCTGCCCCACCATCCTGAATCCCTGAGTGACCACCTTGTTTGATGGTCCCTGTCAAGACATGATGGAGGCGTAATAAGACTTAAGTGCATTTGAAATAAACCTGTGTGTGGGGCCGGCCCGGTGGCTCACTCGGTAGAGTGCGGTGCTGATAACACCAAGGCCCCGGGTT
>NW_007749407.1:0-10992 GCF_000696425.1 Galeopterus variegatus | reverse complement strand
GCGCACTGTAGCAGTGCGCCACCGGGCGGCCCCCCAGAGGGCAGATTTAGGATGGGAAAGGAAGTCACTGGGAGATGGATGAGGCTCATTCTTCATGGTAGCGGGGCCAATAGATCAAATAATCATTTCCCCATCACTAGACGTGTGAAAGCAGAGGCCTGAGAATTCCTGCCAGAAACATCCATTAAAGGGGATACAAACATTGGGTTAGGACCAGAGACTTCATGACCTCCTTAGCTGTGATATAATTGCCGAGGAGTCAGGCGGGGAAAGTAGGCTGGGAATAAGGGAGAGGTGTGCAGGAGACCTGGAGCAACCCGGAGAGCCGGGTGGCGTGGAGCTTGGTGCCTGAGTCAGCTTCTGCTCTTGCCTGTCCCTTCTCAGGCTCGTTCACTGAAAGTCAGTCCCCAACAGCCTGGACCCTTGGGTCCAGTTCCACAGCCACCAAAGACCAAGCTCCCCTCAACTTCCTGTGTCCCAGATCCTACAAAGCAGGCAGAAGAAATCTTGAATGCCATCCTGCCCCCAAGGTAAAAAAAGGAGGCGTAGTCGCTGGGAAAAGGCCCAGGCTTTTACATCCCTGAATTTGGGAATGTGGGGAGAGACACTACCTCTGTTCCTGACTGGGGTTTGCTCCCAGTGTTCCAGAGCTCCTAGAGGGTGGTGGGAGACCTCTTCTCTAAATACCCTGATTTCCTGAGTGCTTTCACCTAGTCTCATGACTTTAAATTCCATCTATATGCTTATGGCTCCCAAATGTGTTTCCAGCTGTGACCTCTCCCCTAAACTCTAGACCCATATATTCTATTTCCTCATTATCTTCATAAAGATGTCTAATAGACATCTCAAACTTGACATGTCCATACTAAATCACAATGTCTTCCTCCCTCAACCTGCTCATACCCAGTATTCTCCTTTCTACTAGTTAGACCCATATATTCTATTTCCTCATTATCTTCATAAAGATGTCTAATAGACATCTCAAACTCGACATGTCCATACTAAATCACAATGTCTTCCTCCCTCAACCTGCTCATACCCAGTATTCTCCTTTCTACTAGTGACACAGGCCACCTTTCATTCCTTTTGGTCTCTCACACCATATGTCCTACCCTTCATCAAATTCTTTTGCTCCACCTTCAAATTATATCCCAAATCCAACTACTTTTCACCACATCTGCCTCCACCATCTTGTTCGTAGTCACTGTTTGTCACCTGCACTACTGCAATGGCCTCTTATCTGAAAAACCTGCTTTAACTCTTTGTTCCTACAATCTATTCTCCACACATCCCCTAAATCATAAGTCAGATCATGCCAGTCTTCTGCCAGAAACCCTTTAATGGCTTCCCATCTCACTCAGACTAAGTCCTTACAATGGCCTGGAAGACGTGGCATGTTCTAGCCCATGATATATCCCTGATCTTATCTCCTGCTATTGTTCCTGTTCACTGTGCTAAAACCACAGGAGCCTTCACTTGCTGTTTCTGAAACAACTCAATCACTTTCTCACCTCAGAGCCTTAACAGTTGCTGTTCTCACTGCCAAGGATGCTCTTCCCTTCATATACCCTTGGTTTCCTTCATTTCTTCACTTACGTCTTGCTCAAGTATCATTTCCTCAAGGAGGCCTTCCTTGAGAATCCTGTACAGTCATTCCTTGGTATCCATGGGGGATTGGTTCCAGAGTCCCTGCAGATACCAAAACCCGTGGATGCTCAAGTCCCTTATATAAAGTGGCATAGTATTTGCATATAATCTAGGATCCTTCCATATACTTTAAATTATCCCTATGGGCTGGCTGGTTAGCTCAGTTGGTTAGAGCACAGCCATATAACACCAAGGTCAGGGGTTCGGATCCCCATACCAGCCAGCAGCCCTCCCCCCCGCCAAATATTATCCCTAGATTACTTATAATACCTAATGCAATGTAAATGCTCTGTAAATAGTTGTTATACCTATTTTTAAAATTTGTGTTATTTCTTATTGTTGCATTTTTTTCCCAAATATTTTCAATCCATGGTTGGTTGAATCTGCCCATGAAGAACCCGTGGATAAGGACGTCTCACTGTGTAAAAGAACACCCCTCTCCAACATGATTACCTTTCCCTGCTCTTTTGTTCTGCAGCTACATTTATCACTGACATGCCTTTTCAACTGTCTTTATGTAAAAATTCACAGCACGGTCTTTAAGGCTATGATGAAAAGGGTGAATAGTCAAAGAGAGACTGTGATCTCCTCTGAAGTGAAGGTCAAGGGAGGAGGGTGATTTTTCAGTTGATTCTCTCCCACCAGTGGCATAGAAGTCCTCTCTCCCATGGTGGTTCTGTCTTTAAGCTCCCTCCTTGTGTTTCCAGAATTTGACCATGCCTCTGGCACAGGTTCATGATGGAGGCCCATGCAGGCATACACTTTCAAGAACCTTCCCACTCTGTTTTTTTAAAGAAAAAAGAAGAAGAAAAAAGAAAGCAAAAAAAGAACCTCGCCACACCCAATACACACATTTGCCTCTTTCTTGCTTGCACAAGGTCTGTGGTGTCCTGTGTCTCCCACACATAAGTCAGTGAGGCCCCACTGGGCCTTCTGTTGAGACCATACAACAATGACCACAAATCTGTCTTCAGCATGTTAGGAGGGTAAGATCTGGAACAGAGGACCCTTGGAAAGTGGCAATTGGTCACCTACCCAGACTCAAGGTAGGTAGCATAGTGGGTGTGGCTTTGGAGCCTCACACCCTAAGAGGGAGAGAGAGAGAGGGATTCTGGTGGGTTGGTGGTAGAGCTGCCACTCACTCCCGCTCAGGCAAAGAGCTCAAAGGACTCTCTTAAATTGATGGGTTTCGCTCAGCCTGGTTGTGTCTGTGCCATAGGGAGTGGGTTGAAGACACACAGCTATGGATCCAGCAGGTGTCCAGCACTCCCAGCACCAGGATGGATGTGGTGCACCTCCAGGAGCAGCTGGATCTGAAGCTGCAGCAGCGGCAGGCCAGAGAGACAGGCATCTGCCCTGTCCGCAGGGAGCTCTACTCGCAGTGTTTTGGTGAGTAGGCCTGGCGGGGGATGGGCACTACACACCCTATTGCCTCCTTCCCTTTCCCAGCACAGATCCAATGCCTGAGCAACCCCTAGCTGAAGCTCACCCCATCCTGGAGTCAAGTCTTCTCTCCCTGCCTGACCCACAACTGAGCAACTGCTAAATGCCCCTTCTTCCCCCTCCCAGCCCCACCTCTCCTACCAGTGTCCCACCTGTATTCCTGACAAACTGGTTCTTTACCCCTTAGCAGATGTCTGGAGTAAGATAAGAACTTCTATTTTAAATCTTTGTTTTTTCAAAGATTGCTATAAGGAGTGAGTGTTAAATATTTAATCAGAAAAATTAATGTTCTGTATTTATATTCATCCATCAACATTTGGCCCTTGGTCCAGAACAATACTGCAGGTAATATTGCAGGTAACTAGTAGACACAAGGGATTTAAGATCTACCTCCTTGAGTGTTGGTGTCAAATGGGTATCCCCCAGCCCAGTCTCACTGGCCCTTGTGGACTCTGATCTGCAAACCATCTCCAAACCGTCAGGCAGTTGCATGGTCTAGAAGGCTCTCCTCAGTATGAGTATGATTATAGTTTGCCCTCCACGTCAGCATTTATGGAGAAGATAGGTGGGCAAGCTCTAGACCATGCTGTTCCAGCCCCAAACCAGTCCAGCCATGGGGGCACACAGGATTTGCCAGCTGCTTTAAAAGAGCCATTATCAGGGCCGGCCTGTGGCTCACTCGGGAGAGTGCGGTGCTGATAACACCAAGGCCACGGGTTCGGATCCTATATAGGGATGGCCGGTTAGCTCACTGGCTGAGCGTGGTGCTGACAACACCAATCCAAGGGTTAAGATCCCCTTACCGGTCATCTTTTATGGTAAAAAGTGGAACTTCTTTTCCCTCGAAGCTGCTACTTTGGAGCCTTCCTCGAGTAGACTGGGTCTCTTCAGGCTTTCATGGGCGTGCTCTCCCACTGGCAGTCCCCTCTGAGGCAGCGTTTGGGGATTAAGCAGGGAACACATCAGAACTGGTGGGCGGGCAGGGAATGCCCTGACAGAGGAAGAGCCATTTCCAATTGGGAAACCTTCCCCAGGTATGTGGTCAGAGGAACCCAGCTGTCGGTGTTTTTCCATAATGCCAAATGCTGATGGCACACTTTTATCCCACTGAGGTGACGGGAGGGAGGGGAACCGGGGGAGAGGTTGTGCAGTAGGCCCCACTCCAGGCCTCTGCAACTTCAAGTTCTGTCTGGTTCCAAAGGTTCTCAAAGGTTGGGCCCCAGAGCAGCACCATCCTCCACCACCAAACAACTTTTACAAATACAAATTATTGGGCCCAGCCCAATCAGAAACTTTGGGTTTGGAGCCCAGCTGTGTTAAGGTCTCAGGTGATTCTGATGCTTGCAAAAGTTTGGGAATCACTGTTCTAGATATATGGCCTGCTGACATTTAGTGTCTCTCTCCTGTGGCCCTTGGCTGCATGGCAAGGCTGTTTGGGCCACTGAAGGCACTCTCCCTAAGGACCTTCTCTGAGACCTTGTCTCCAAGTGAGGAGATACACCCTAGAGTCCTGAGGACAGGTGGTTTGCAGTTGACACAGTGCATTTCCCCTCCTGCCTGTCTTCTCTGATCTCATGGTGTGTGTGCACTGGAAGATGAGCTGATCAGGGAGGTGACCATCAACTGTGCGGAGAGGGGACTGCTGCTACTGCGAGTCCGGGACGAGATCCGCATGACCATTGCTGCCTACCAGACTTTGTACGAGAGCAGCGTGGCGTTTGGCATGAGGAAGGCACTGCAGGCCGAACAGGGGAAGTCAGACATGGAGAAGAAAGTGAGTGGGGTTTACCATGACCTTTTGGCTCTTTGTGACTCTTCTGTCAATCTCAGGGCCATGTGGTTCATTCTGGTCCCCTAGGGTGCTCTGCTGACATTCACAACCCCCGGACCTTCGGTTGAGTGTAATGGCCAGCCTGGAGGCCTGGCAGAGTCCATCTCCTCTATGGACGCTCCATGCCAGTTGCTGACCCCCCACTGGGTGGCAGTACACACCCTGGCAATGTCTTGGGTTGGGCAGCTGTGTCCCAAGTTCCCTCCACACAGGCTCTCACCCCACCCCATCCACTTGGCGACATCCCAGGATGACTGCATTCTGTCCTCAGATTGCAGAACTGGAGACAGAAAAGAGAGATTTGGAGAGGCAAGTGAATGAGCAGAAGGCAAAATGTGAGGCCACTGAGAAGCGGGAGAGTGAGAGGCGACAGGTGGAGGAGAAGAAGCACAATGAGGAGATCCAGTTCCTGAAGCGGACGAATCAGCAGCTGAAGGTAACCAAGCCGCAGGCCCCGTGGAGATGCGGCCCCCGCCCCCAGGCACGCGGGCCAGCCATTGGGTTCCTTTCCTCTGTGGACTGTTCGGTGTTTGTCCACACGCACAGCCAAGGAGTGAAGGAAGCTGATGTTGCCGGGCGGGGCGGGGGGCTCATTACCTAGATCCTCCATCCTTCTGGCCCCAGAGGCTGGCTGCTCTCAGCTCTGAATCCCTATGACACCTCAGCCTGGCTCTCCAGTGGAGGATGTTTCCCCACCTGGGAAAAAACGTCGCCTACCTCAGGGAGAGGTAGATGTGGTAAAAAGTGGAACTTCTTTTCCCTCGAAGCTGCTACTTTGGAGCCTTCCTCGAGTAGACTGGGTCTCTTCAGGCTTTCATGGGCGTGCTCTCCCACTGGCAGTCCCCTCTGAGGCAGCGTTTGGGGATTAAGCAGGGAACACATCAGAACTGGTGGGCGGGCAGGGAATGCCCTGACAGAGGAAGAGCCATTTCCAATTGGGAAACCTTCCCCAGGTATGTGGTCAGAGGAACCCAGCTGTCGGTGTTTTTCCATAATGCCAAATGCTGATGGCACACTTTTATCCCACTGAGGTGACGGGAGGGAGGGGAACCGGGGGAGAGGTTGTGCAGTAGGCCCCACTCCAGGCCTCTGCAACTTCAAGTTCTGTCTGGTTCCAAAGGTTCTCAAAGGTTGGGCCCCAGACCAGCATCATCCTCCACCACCAAACAACTTTTACAAATACAAATTATTGGGCCCAGCCCAATCAGAAACTTTGGGTTTGGAGCCCAGCTGTGTTAAGGTCTCAGGTGATTCTGATGCTTGCAAAAGTTTGGGAATCACTGTTCTAGATATATGGCCTGCTGACATTTAGTGTCTCTCTCCTATGGCCCTGGCCAAAAGGGGCTCCTGGACATATCTCCCTGTGCTCCCCAGTCTCATAGAAAGCTTACATTCTTGAGATGGGCAGGCTTGTTGGTCCTATAAACCAAAAAATGCCAGCAATTTGTGATAAAGAAGGCTTTCTATTAACCACTAGTGGAGGATTACAGATTTTCTTGTTACTGAACAGTATAACAAATACAAAGAAAAACAACAAACTTTCACAGGCAGATGTAAATCTGTTTACTTAGCAGACTCTGAAGCCACTTCCCTTATCTGCCATATTCCTTTATCACAAGCCCGAGTTTCTCAGTTCCTCTTATAGTATTAATAAGAGAAAAGCAAAATAGCTTAGCATCTTCTAACATTTAAAAGCAACCCTGTAATCCTCAGAGTGAAGGATTCTTTAGAAGTGAGTTATTGCCTCAAAGCTGCACTACGAATAAAGCAGTGTTTGCAGTCCCCAGGACTTAAAGATCTGTCCACATACCATGATAGTAAATTATTTTACTGGCTTGCCAGAGGAGCAAATAACTCCCAACTGTCTTAAGCTTTACATACAAGATGGACAGCTCACTTCTCACTGGTAGCAATTTTCTCTAATTGGGTGTCAAGTTGTCTCAGTGTCTGAAAACTTGCTATTTCCCAAACCTCTGGTCCCAGTAGAGCTCCCAGAATCCTAAACCAGAGAGCCAAATGTAACTTAGATATATCCAGGCCTGAAATCTGAGCCATGAAAAACCACCATTTCAACAACTTATTCAATTTCTTTTCCAATGCTTTATATTGTACACTGTACCATTATTATATGGAAACCAGGACAGCTCTGGTTTCTCCTCATGTAGTAAGACTGTACACCAAGTCAGAAATTCACTAATCTAGAAAATGTGGAGTTGGGAATGAAGGAAGGGGGGCAGCATTTGGATTATTCTTCACAGAGACTGTTATCACCTCTCAGCTATTTGTGTTAAGCTGCCAGTTTCAAATATTAATGGAGTTTTTGTTTTTCAGGCCCAACTGGAAGGCATTATTGCACCAAGGAAGTGATAATTTCCATATTGGTCTCAGCAAGCACTACTACCCCATCATAAGCCTTTTGTAATAAAAGCTAGTTTCCCAAGTGAACAAGCCATACCCCTCCCCTGATCATCACCTACACATTTGTCAGAAGTCACACTATTGCCCCAGTGTCACGTAAGGTCTGACAGCCAGGCTGCTGGTTGGGCAAGGGAAGGTGGTGTAACGTAGCCCCGATTGTCTCAGTATGTGGCTTACTAGCCAACCTTGGGATTTGCCAACTCAAATAGTACGGCTTAGAAAGCGAGTGCTTTCTCATGACTTCATACCATCACTTATTTCTTGCCAAATCAAGCTGCTTCTCTGCCCCTCAAATTTTTGGTTCACAATTCACTTTGTGCCGATCCCCCTACTTCTGTGAGACATTTACATGACAGGGTTACACTCTGGAGGAACTAGAGGACTACTTCAAGCATCTGAAGTGCCAATGGACTCGATCACTGAAATCTTTAGTGGTGAGGGGGCTTTATTTTCACTAGTCCTGGTGAATGGCTTCAACTGTCAAACCTCAGACAAATGCATTATGGCCTTAGAGATGCCAACTGGACATGAAAATGAACACATTTAACAGAGTACATATCTTTGTATAATTTCATAAACAACTTTTCAAATGTTACTGCTTATATTTGAGTTTTTTGTGTTTGTGTTTCTGTCCCTCTGAGTCATTGGTCTTCTTTTTGTTCCTGTTCCTGTTTTTCACATTGTGTGTTTCATAGTAGCGAACACCAACTTTTTTGGATTGCTGCTGCCGTGCTGCTCGCCTCCGCTGTAAAAAAATGGCAAAAGGACAAAAAACCGTCAAACATGGAAAGCCATAAAACAGGAGCCTCTGTTTCTCATCCCTGTGCTCCACCCACAGCCACTGGAAGCAGTGCTAATGAGGGAGGGTTCACTTCACAGACCTAAGTTTCCTCTTCCATTGTGACTTGTGAGTTACAAATTCTTGTTTGGTCCAAACCTCACCCAGTGCTTGAATCCTTTCTGCAGCATTCCTGATAAGTGGTCTCCCTGAGCAAATCTGAAGCCTTCTGATAACAAACCATTCCCCTCCCCAGAGGGCTGGCTCCCACTCTGAACAGCTCAGTTACAAAGCCATACTGCACAGAGGTCAGCAACCTATGTGCCCAACAGGTCTCCTCATGTCATTTCCCTGGGACCACGCAAACCAAACTGATTCTTCTAGAGGACAGTCCACGGGTTTGAAGACAGTAATCAGGAACTCCTAAACATAGGACACAGACTCAAAGGACCTTCATCCAGTGGGCAACCTCTTGATCCTAATTAGCTGACCTCAATGAGGTCACTGAGGACTGGTGTTCCTAGGATTCAGTTCTAAACCATTTGTTTCAGAAAGAGTGGCTCCAGAGAGCTGGATTTCCCTCTACCTTCTATACCTGTGCCATACTTAAGAACCAAAACACTTACCTCCTTAGATGTAAGTATCCTGGGAGTTTTATTCAAATATTCCTCGTCCCTCTGTGCCTTCCGCTTCCTTCCCTTTTTGGTAGGTTCTGGATACAAGCAATACACAAACACACACACAAAAAACAGGAGTTTTCAAAATTTGTCTGTGAACCCTATGGTGGGAATGAGCGTGATGTGTCAGGAGCAGGAGGAAGAAGGCCAGTGTGGATGGAGCAGGTGAGCAAAGGGGAGAGAGTAAAGCAGGCCAAGGCAGGGAGGGCACCAAGTCAGGCGCCCTCATGTAAACACCCTCAATAGGGAGGCTGTTAGTTAATTGTAATAAAGAATAAACGCGGGAAATGCACGGCACCACCCCTCCAAACCACTGCAATTTGTGTACGGATCCACCCTTGGATTCTAAGGTTAATAATGTACGCTTTTTAAGAAGTTTCCTGAACTGCCAATTTAATCCTAGAAAATGTGCAGAATGACAAGTGGATTGTCCAAATTGTATGATAAATAGTATATGGAGTCAGGGTTATCTGCCAGATATGGTAAGTATCTGTGGATGATATTACAAGAGACAACTTGGAGATTCAATTTAGGTTTCTCAGAGTTCTAAAGATGCAAATCACATCTAAATCACTTAAATACTTTATCTTTACCTGTGTCATCTAGAGCTTCTTCAGGGGGTTTTCTCTGTTCTTCAGATTTTGCAAAAACCTTTTCACTCAGCCCCTTGGATATTCTGAAACACAAAAGCAAAGTAACAAAGCTGCCCAACATTCCTTTCAGCTGCCCAAATCACATGCTGACTGGGGGACCTGCAACAACCTTCCAGATTAAAGAAAACCCACACCTATTTACATAGTTAATACCAGTGGGAGATGTCAAAATCCAACAGCTTTTGTAGCTCCCTGGGCATTTCTAAAAGATTGGACACCTAAACTTCTCATAGTTCTGGTAGCTGAATTTTATAAAATTTACTTTTCAGAAAAAAAAAAGATCACTTTTTAGAAAGTGGTAAAGCTCCAATACTCACGGTAAGTTTCCAAGAAAGGAACAAACTGCAATTTGTGAGAAGACGGAAATATTACCTGACTGCTGAAAACCTTTTAGCTTTGGCTTTGTTTAAAATTTTCTGGTATTTAGCAATCTTTTCATCCAGAGCTCGAAGAACTGCCTTGGTACTGTCTTCCACATGCTCTTTCTGGGACTCCTGGGAAGACTCTTCCTCGTCGGCCCCCAGCTGCTCCTGTTCCTCCTCCTCTCCAGCAGAAAAGCTCTCAAGCTCTTCTTCGATATCTGACATCTCCACAGGAACCAGGTCATCCCCAGAAAACTGGGGCACAACGTTGATTTTGCCAAAGTTCTGCCGAACCCGTGCAAGAATCTGTTGCATCTCTGAGTTACCATCACAGTGACTGTTTTCTTTTTCTTTCTCAGTGACAGATTGTGACCCTTCATCTGCAATGTCTGTGGTTTCCTCTTCTGGGTTGCTCTGGGTTGTTTCTCCAGCAACTTCCAAAGATGAGAAGGGTGAAAGCTATTGAGGCCCAAAACAGGTGGGGGTGGGGGAGGGAAAAGGAATCAGAAAATGAACACTGGATTTTTGAACTCATACCTTGCTCTCAAATGAGGCAGTCTTCTTCTCAGGACTAAAGGAAAGTAGTGAAAACACCCAAATTTGAGTCGCAACATTATTCTGAGCCAATGTCCTTTAAACCCAGAAACTAGTATTAAAGGATCAAAGGACTATATCTGTGGTCCCAAAGTATCAGCCAACTATAAGAGTATTTAACCCCTGAAACCAATCAAGAATTTACTGGAGACAGGTAAGATCCCCAGATGATCCTTGAACACTACGCAATGAGCACACGACTACGTGCAGATGGCAACCAGGCCCAATCGGGAGGAGAAGGAGAACTGCACTAGCTTAGAAAGTGTCAAGTACAGAGGCACTTGAAGAGGCATCTTAGGGCTGGCCCGTGGCTCACTTAGGAGAGTGTGGTGCTGGTAACACCAAGTCAAGGATGCTCAAATGAGGATAATTAGTATATTCAACATTATACCACGTAATCATTTTTTGGCCCTTTACCAATTTCTTTTTTTTTTTTTTTTGTCTTTTTTCCGTGTCCGGCAACGGATCACAACCCTCAGTGTTGCCCCGGTACCAGACCGGGGACCGGCAATGGGATCGCAAGCCTCAGCGTTGCTCCCGCACCTCGCTCAGCCAGTGAGCAGGAGCCGGTCTGTATGTGGGATCCGAA
>NW_007749406.1:10548-10992 GCF_000696425.1 Galeopterus variegatus | reverse complement strand
CCAATTCACAACTTTCTTCTTTCCCCAACTGCTAGCATTGTTGAGTTTCCACAGATCACAGGGGAGTCCCTTTCCAGGAATTTCCTCTGTTTGAGGGAAACTGCTAACTCATGGTTTAATACTTTTTGGAGAGCAGCCTGATTCCAATGACTGGTAGATGGGGAAAAAATCCTAGTACGCTTGCCTCAATTCATCATATCACTGAAGGGTAACCCCAGTTCCTGAACTCATTGAGAGATTAAATGAGGCCTCTCTGGCAACTGCTTTGAAGTTTAACTTCTCCTATACCCCACCCCTGACTTCCATATTCCCTTCCCAAGTGTTCCTCACCTATCTCCTGTGTAGTTTCTGTCTGAGTCTGTTTCCTAGGTAATCAGTAACAGGAAAGGTAAATAAATAAATCAGGATATCAGACTGAATATCGGCTAACATTATAGCTGTGCA
>NW_007749406.1:4709-6830 GCF_000696425.1 Galeopterus variegatus | reverse complement strand
AAAAAAAAAGATCCCATTAAAATGCATGTAAATGCAAAATGCTGCTGTGACAAAAGTGCCACTTAAATACAAACTGCAGCTTCATTTGGTCAGTTCAGCATGTTGTGAGAAGTGTTCCCTAATCCAAAGAGCATCGGATTTCAAATCAGCAGACAAATGTGTTACCGTGAACTTTAGGGCTAAAAATTTCAATCTGAAAAAGTTACATGGTGTTATCACCTTTTATAGTCACTTTGAAAATAAATAGTATATTTTTTTCAAATAGTAATTTGCCTTTAATTGTGCAATATTAAATTTTAGAACTGTAAGAGAAAAACAAGGATCCTTTAATCCCTTTATTTTAATAAGAAGAAATTGTATATTAGTTAAACAATTGGATGGAGACTGGAAGAGAAAAGGAAGGAAAGAGGGAAGGACAGAGTTCAGGAAAGATAGAGTTCAAGAATGATCAACCATAACCTAGAGACCTCTCAATTTTATACATTTTTTTACTATTACCCTCTGGAATGTAGAAGTTACTCTCTGCAATTAAAAATGCAATGATTACAAACTGATAATTCACAGAGAATGACCTATAACCTGTAAACAAATTCATTATTTAAGACTTGCAAATTAAACTCTGAATGAATTATAATTTTACACTCATTAAAATTACAAAATTTGGCAATAATTATGATATCCAAGACCTGACAAGTAATGATGAAATAAATAACCATTCTGATTGATTAATGGTTGTATGTAAAATAGTGCAGCAGATTTGGAAAACAATTTAGTAACTTTTTTCAAATATCTCAGCATACTCATGATAATGAGAATGAGTTGATGGGATTTAATAAACTTACTATTGTAAAGATAGGGCCCATGCATAAGACAGAGATATATTCAGCAAACCTTTGTACAACATGGGTTTCAACAACACAGATCCACTTACAAGAGTATTTTTTTCGTTAAATATATTAGAAAATTTGGGGGTAGGTATATCATAAATACATGACATACCTAACCAAACAGTTAAGTAGCCTACTTAACAAGAGGTTATTAGTAGGCTATTCATAATTCAGTAGTTAACTACTACTTAAGTAATGGTGAAGTGCTCTCCCTTCTGCTCAGGGTGGACATGTACTTAAGTAGTAGTTAAGCAGTTAAGTCGTTAAGTTTTGGGAGTAAAAGTTGTATGTGGTTCACTGTGCAGGGAAGTTGGAGCACCTAATCCCTGAGCTGTTCAAGGGCCAACTGTGTTCAAAATCAAAAATCATCCATGAAAAAATAAAAGAGTGTAGGAGGAACCAATACATACATAGAAGAAACTTTCTGAAAAAAATTAACCTTGAAATTTCTGTGAAGTGTCTATTGTCAAACATTGTGTAATGATTCAAAACAGACTTAATATACAAATGCAACTTCTGTGAATTCCAGGTAATATTTCTTTTTTAGAAATATTATAGTTTAGGATGTGTACAAAAAGGTATATGGGAATATATTTTTAATAGGAATTATGATTAGGTCAGTGATTCTAGGGATTGCTTCTTCAGCCTATGATGGTAGAGTAAGAGTCTGCCAGGTTTTAATATATTCAGATGTCAAGCTGTTTGACGAGATTGCATTGCCTGTCCTCCTGGCCCCACAGGTTCATTTGTCAAGTAAGGTCTTACATTCCTTTAAGATGTCTCATTTTATACAATTCAATGACTATCAAAGGGAGATAACTACTATTAGTATTTTCTACCACTTAAAACAGATAATGCTTCTATGAATTTAAGCTGAGGAAAATTTCCAAAACTAAAAAAGAGAATAAAATAAAAATAAAAGGAAGAAAGGAAGAAGGAAAGGAATAAGAAAAGAGAGAAAAAATATATGTAAAATGTAATTTCAACAATATGTCCCTAGGGAAATTGGAAAGAACCCCATTCTGAACTCAGTGGAATGGAGAAGTAACTTGTAATTTCTTTAGAGTGAAATATGATGCAGTTTTTAAAAATATCCATTATTGGACATCATGCAACAATATTGCAAACGTTTGCTTTTAAAAGAGTGGATGTAATTTTGCTCATACAAGATCCCCAATTCACAACTTTCTTCTTTCCCCAACTGCTAGCATTGTTGAGTTTCCACAGATCACAG
>NW_007749406.1:0-3920 GCF_000696425.1 Galeopterus variegatus | reverse complement strand
GAAAGGTAAATAAATAAATCAGGATATCAGACTGAATATCGGCTAACATTATAGCTGTGCAAAATGGAAATGGAAAAATAGAAGCATACTTCTTACAATGGAGCCCACTAACAGTGATTTTTCCTATTGATTTTTATTATTGTAGGCATCTTTAAATCATATAAATCACATAATTTAAAAACATTACAAATTATTTTAGGTAAATTTAATCCACTTTTCTTGGCAAAAAATAAAACAGCAGAGGATAGCAAATAATATTTATAATACTGAATTATTTTAATAATTGATATTATGATTTTGAGTTTTGTGATGTCATCAGAATCTATTTAAAAGGTACAATTTCTATTAATTGCCAAAGTCAAATTTTATGTATGATATTTGTTGTTGTTTTGCCCTGCTTGGGTTGTTTCTTCTTGCCTGTGCCCTGTATAGTCATATACTTTTTATCATTATTTTAAATTTTCTTTTTTCCTCCAATATAAAGTTATTTTTAGCTTTTCCTGCAATCTACTTCAGTCATTTGTTTAAATATAGATTACTCGATCAAAACGCTGGGGATTATACCCAAGCTGAACTAACTAGATATTATTTGATATAAAAACATCTGAGTAGCAGCATAAATGTTACAATAAGGACAGAACACATGTTTTCATTTCTACCTAGTAAAATAAAGACTTTCTAGTTGGAAGAATAAAAGGAATTATATCTATTTAATACACAGAAACACAGTATGCTTTTGAAATCAAGTTAAGTCTAATGAAAATAGAGGACTTTTTTTTTTTTTTTAAAGACTGACTACAGGATTTTTGTAACTATCTTGAGGTAATTTCAGCTAATATAATGAAAGTCTTTAATTCCTGGAGATGGGGATTCAAAGATGCATAAGAACTAAACTGGTTGATCCTTGCTGCCAGAATTACCACTTAATTTTAACTATGTATTACGATTCTACCCATAACTATAAAATTATTTCTTCTTTTTTCATTAATTCATTTTTTACAGGCTTGGGAGACCTACTCTGTTCTAATTTCTTGTTCCAAAAATTATTATTTCTGCATTGCCTAGCACTAGCCATATCCAAAAGGCTATATGCCAAGAAGTTAGTTTTGGCCTCAGGTCAAGTATTTTCTGCATGTAAAATGATTCAGCTTTTAGAAAAAAGATAGCATGCTCTTAGACCCAGTTCTAAATGCCTAAGGTTAGAATAAATGCTGCCTACGTTAGAAGAAATGGATTGGTATCAGAACATATTAAGAGAAGTCTTGTTTCCTCTCCACTGGAATGCTAGATGGTAACATAAATAAGAATGAAGAAAAGGAAAAATAAAATTTTAAGTTATTTCTAGGTACTATGGTGTCACAGATTATTTAAATTTAATATTTAATTTAGTTCTCAAAGTAACAATATAAGATTGTAATTAAAATCATTGTTGATAGAAAAATGTAAGGCCCACAGAACTTGTGAAATTTGAGGTGACACAACTGGTATATGTTATATTAAAATAATGATACTAAATATTGTCTGAAAAAACAGGTATAATATGATACAAAGATATTATTAAGTAAAATGAAATATAATACTAGGTATACATCTGATATTGATACATAATTAGCCCATATCTTCCTAAGTGTAATGAAACAAATTTGATATATTCACACACTATCTTAATCTAAGATTGGTTTTCAGTGTTTCTATATGTGAACGAAATAACTGTAAGATAACCTCTGAATTATTTGTTATGGTCAATAATTCACTAAAAATTTGCATTCACTTGAAGGAAAATTAGGAAGACATATTTCTTAAGTACTGTACATTTCAGTATTAAACATTTATTATATTTTGAGTAGGTATCAACATATAATGTATTTCAGAAAATCTAAGGATTTACTTAATTAGCTATGATATATACACAGGTTTCTTTTGCTTGCACTTGATCATCCAAAGAGTGAAGATCAAGTAGAGGTTGCACAAGTTGTGTTCTGCACAAGGATGGCCAGCCAAAGGGATTAGTAGTATTTCTGCTTGTGAAATTATGTGGCGCTGCATTCACAAAAAAAGGGCACAGTGCAAAAAAGGACACCATTTTTTTTTGTTTAATCATTTAGAAAAGATTACCTCTTCTTTCAAAGATGTGTCCCTATTAGGCTAGAACTTTAAAAAGAGATTAATTGGTTTCTTTTTTCTAATTTTAATGAGGTATCACAGGAACTAGAAACAAAACCAGTGAAAAATAGAATTGTGGCTGAATTCTTTATATGAGAACTGGAGAGCTGTAGTATCTGAAAATATCGGAACTTTCTTTGCAAGTCATTTTATGTATGCAAGAGATGCCACTAATATCCATCTTATATTAGGCTCCTGAGTATACCTTTGATTAAATAACAAAAAGAACTGAGAAAATGGATTGTAAGAAACCCACAGGGCCAAATATGAAGTGAAAGTGTTACTGGAGAAAGACAAACAAAGACTCAAAACAGTGTTGGCCCTGGAGGCAGACACTAGGCCTGGTGCGACTGAGAGCCCATTTTGATGAAAAAAGACAGATTGCTAACTTAGGCAATCTGAAGAAATTCCTGGTATAAAGTTGGGACTTAATAGACCTTCATCTGAGAATGACCAGAATAGAAAGAAACTTGTGAGTTTCATTCAACTTTGTTGCTTGGTCAGGGGGGAAAGAAAGAAAGAAAGAAAAACACCACTTCCAATATAATTTAAATGACTTCGAACTGAAATTTTATTTTCAGTAATTCCCAGTTACATGGCTGAAAACAATGATAATCTTCTTTACGGTATGTACTTTCAGCTCAGATAATGTTTCAAGTAAAATAAATTACAATACAAAGATTAAAAGGAAGAATTCAGAGGGAAGGAAGACAAGAGAGAATGCAATCATAGCCCATGTTTTTTTCGGTGTTGAAATAATCAGAAACAGAATATCATATAAATGTTTAAAATGTGTATTAGTCTGTTTCTGTTGCTTATTGCAAAATACCTGGAACTGGGTAATTTGTAGGAAAATGACATTTATTCCTTGCAGTGTCAGAGGCTGGGAAGTCCAAAGGCTGGGGAACACATCTAGTGATGCAGGGGTCTCACATGGCAGAATGACAGAGCAGACTGAGATAGTTCCTCAAGTTTTCTCCTTTTAAAGCCCTCAGAACCACACCCCCCATTAAGCCATCAACTTAATCCATTTACTAGTGCATGGTCCTCACAATTTAATCACCTCTTCAAGGCCACACCTTTCAATTACCATAATAGGATTTCCACCCTCCTAACACTATCACAGTGGGGGTTAGGTTTCTAACATATGGACTTTAGGGTATACAATTCAGTCCTCTGCAATGTGTTTAAATATATTTAAAGAAATAAAAAGGAATGGAAAATAAATAAGGAGACAGACACTAAAAATTAGCAGCAGGTCTCAAAAGAGAATTAAATAGAACTTCTAGAAATATGGTACAGAAATTAAATACTCAGATGATCGGTAAAACATTATCTTAGACTTAGAGGGATTAAAGAATAATGAACTAGTAATTAGAAAAAACAAAATTATTCAAAATGCAAAAGAGACCAGTATAGGACAGGAGATCGTAAGAGACACAAAGAGCAGATGAGAGGATCTAAGAAATATCTAAGTGGATTTCTAGAAATCACTAAGCATTTCTTCAAATTGATGAAAGACTTTAATCTTCATATTCAGGAAAACCAACAACACTGAGGCAGGAAAATTAGAAGGCATTCACACTTCCAATGAAATTGGAGGCCAGAGATTACAATAAAACTCAGAGAGCAAAGAAAATATTTCCTGTGGAGAAGCAATGATTTTATTAGGAGTTGTTTTCTCAACATCAACAATGGAAACTATAGGACAATGGAATAATTTTTCAATTTTCAAAGAACATAGCTATCAACTAAGG
>NW_007749405.1:10628-10992 GCF_000696425.1 Galeopterus variegatus | reverse complement strand
TTGATTTGTGGGAGAGAGTGATGCTGGGGACCATCTATTCTGCCATCTTGACCAGAAGTCTGTATTGTGTTTTTAGTCTCAATTTTATTTATTTCTGATCTTATTTTTTATTTATTTCTTCTACTTATTTTGGTTTTGGTTTTTCCAGTTTCTTGAGGTGCATCATTAGGTTGTTATCTGAAATCTTTCTATTTTTTTGATGTAGGCATTTATTTGCTATGAACTTTCCTTTTAATACCACCTTGGCTGTATCTGATGTTTTGGTATGTTGTGTTTGTATCTTCATTTGTTTCAGGAATTAAGAACTTTTATTTTTAACCCCTTCCTGAACCCATTAGTCAATCAGGAGCATGTTGTTCAATTT
>NW_007749405.1:0-5249 GCF_000696425.1 Galeopterus variegatus | reverse complement strand
GAGCGGGAACCGGTCCGTATGTGGGATCCGAACCCTCGGACAGGAGTGCCGCCGCGCTTCCCAAGTGGCGCACTACCCGGTGCGCCACCGGGCCGGCCCTACTACAGGTTTTTTATTTGTGATTACCATGAGGCTTATATAAAACAGTTTATAGATACAATAGTCTATTTTGAGCTGATAACAACTTAGCTTTACATACAGGAACTCTACACTTTACTTTTGTCTCCATCCACATTTTATATTATTGATGTCACAACTTTCATCTTTTTATACTGTATATTCATTAAAAGATATTTTATCAGTTATTTTTAGTATTTTTGTCTTTTAACTTTTATACTAGAGTTACAAGTGATTTACACACCATCATTATAGTGTTAGGGTGTTCTGAATTTGACTAACTCTATCTTTACTGTGAGTTTTATACTTTCATATGTTTTATGTTACTAATTAACATCAGCATGTTTCAAGTTGAAGAATTCCTTGTATCTTTTCTTGTAAGGCAGGTCTAATTGTGATAAACTCCCTCAACTTTGTTTGTCTGGGAAAGTCTTTATCTCTCCTTTCTTTCTTTCTTTTTTTTACTGACTGGTAACGGGATCGCAACCCTTGGTGTCACGCCTGTACCGGGGACCCGCAATGGGATCGCAACCCTCGGTGTTGCGCCCGCACTGTGCTCAGCCAGTGAGCGGGAATTGGTCTCCACATGGGATCCGAACCCTTAGCAGGAGCGCCGCTGAACTCCCAATCGCCACACTCTCCAGTGCGCCACTGGGCCGGCCCAATCTCTCCTTTATTTCTTAAGGGTAGTTTTTCTCGGTAAAGTATCCTTGATTGATAGTTTTTTTTTAAATCACTTTGAAGACATCATTCCATTGTCTCCTGGCCTGAAAGGTTTCTGCTGAGAAATACACTCATCTTTTTGGCATTCCCTTGTATGTAATGAGCGGCTTTTCTCATGCTTTTTTCAAAATTCTATTTTCCTTTTTAAACTTTGACAATTTGGTTATACTATGTCTCTGAAAAGACTTTTTTTATTTTAAAATCTCTAATCTATCTGGAGTTTTTTCTGCTTTATGGATCTGGGTGTTCCTTTCACTACCTAGATTTGGGAAGGATTTTTTGTCATTTTTTAAAAATATAGACCTTCTTCCTCTTTCTGCAACCCCCATAATGAGTATTTTAGTTTGCTTAATGTTGTCTGATAATCCTGTAGGCTTTCTTCACTCCTTTTCATTCATTTTTCTTTTCATTCCTGTAACTGAGTAATTTGAAGTGATCTGTCTTGAAGCTCACTGATTCTTCTGCTTGAGTAAATATGCTGTTGAAGCTCTCTGTGAATATTTTAGTACAGTCATTGTGTTATTAACTCCAGAATTTCTGTCTGGCTTTTTTTAATGGTTTCTATCTCTTTACTGAACTTATTTTGTTAAAACATTGGTTTTCTGATTTTGTTTAATTGTTTATCTGTGTTCTCTTGTAGTTCAATAAGAATCTTTTAGATGCTTATTTTGAATTATTTGTCAGACAACTCATGAATCTCCACTCTTTATTTTTTAAAAAAATTTTGATTTTATTTTATTTCTTTTAGTTGGTGGTTCATATTGTTCCTTTGGAGGTGTTGTGTTTCTGTCATTCTTTGTGACCCTTGTATCCTTGCATTGATGTCTGCTTATGTATGCACCACTTTGTCCTGTCTTTACAGAATAGTCACTTGATTCAGTCTTTACAGACAAGCTTCAGTAAAGAAAGCCTTTTGCCAGTCACATTGGCCAGAGATCCATGGTGGGTGGGCAGGTGAGAGGGGCTGCAAGCAGGCCTGCTGCAGGGGTTCATTGATAGGAAGGCATAGCACCAAAACCCACAGGAAGCAAGTCTTGTGTCTGTGTCCACAGTGGTAGCCCTGGCATTGATGTTTGATAAGAACTTGCCTGATGTCTAGATCTGTGCATGTGGGCATAAAGAACCTACATGAGCATGCTGGGAGTCTTGGTTCATGGGGGCTGGCCTAGCATTGGGGCAAGCCGGGCTCCTAAGTCCATGTGGACTGGCCTGTCACTGTGGTCCACTGGGGCAAGCCAGGAGCCTGGATCCACAAGAATGGACCTGCAGCCTGGGTCTATAGGGGTCACCCTGGTGTTTGGGTGGGCCTAGAGTCTGGGTCTACATGTCTTTCTCTTTTAAAATGTGAATGACCAAAATTCTCCTAAGAGTAAGAAAAGTTGAGTCAGAATTGGAGGCCTTAAAAGACTTGTCTGGATTTTGTAAAGCAGGAGTAAAGTACGATAAAGGGAGGTAATTTGAAATGAGTGAAAATGTTGCTGTGCATATTTAAGGATCTAACTGAAGTTTGTAATAACATTTTTAATAATATAACCTTAGACCATAGTGCATTTTCTCTAAAATTTCTTAGAAGCAAGGAACAGAAGAGAAAACAAATGCATTCATCTAGGATTTGAGAATAATAAAATATTGGTCCTTTACAAAGTCAAGAAAAAGAGAAATTTGAAGATATAGATTGGGTTGCTGAAGTGTTTAATTGTCCTGTCTAGGATGGATAGGAAAGAAAGTAAAGAACACAGAGGGCATTTTGTGGTGATTAAAAATATGAGCCTTTTACATAGGCAGACTTAAGATACAGAAGTGCATTGCTGAGAAATTTAAATTACGTCTCTAAGCCAAAGTTTCTTTATTTCCCCAATGGACAAAATGCCTACCTGTGAATATTAAATGAGGACCTGTATATAAAATTCTTAGCAAAAGTCATCATTATCAGTAAACTAGACAAGCTGAGCAACTGGAGATTAGGTGGGAGTAAAGACCAATTTTTATATGAGAGAGGACATAAAAAAAGTAAATAGGAAGAAGTTAAAGTCATAGGGAAGATTTCAGAAGTGGTATTATTTTGCATTAAAAAAAATCAGAATATGGCCCTTTGGAGTAAAATTCCAAAATGGAAATAAAAGCTCTTAGCATCACACAGTCAAAAATGAATAGGCATGCAGCGAGCATGCCTCCACCTACCCAACAACCCTGGGGATGAAGAAGCATATCAAATATTTAGAGGAATCTTGGCTTCTGTTTGGTTGTATGAACTCATTTTTTCCTTAAAGTTAAAAGATTTCTGTAAGTTCCTAACCTTTTATATCTTATTGTTGCTATTTATATCCATTAATCCTATTGTTGTATCAGTTAATCACTAAAAGACACTAAGCATGAGGAAAGTGATCCAGGTCAAAAGGCAAGAAGCATGAAATACTGCAATGAACTGTGCTAATCTGACACATGCTTGGCTAAAATGAAAAGATGACAATGAACTATTTCTGATAGTCATTATAATTGAAAACAGCACATTTTTTTCAAGGCTCCAAGAGGAAGTGAACTGAATTCCTATGAACCCCAAAAGGCTCAGTTTAGTTCAGAAAAAGGTTAAGTTTGATGCTGTTTTCTGAATTAGCTTTTTACAATAATAGACATTATTTTGCAAACTTGGAAAAGGTTCGTGTACATGACAGATCCAAGAATCAGATGTTTTTATTATCTTTCTTTTCATTTTGTCTTTCAAATGCTAACTTCAAAAAATAGAAATAATTATGAAGAAGAAGTTAAGGAAACACTGATTCTCTCTCTCTCTCTCTAACTAATTAATTGCATGACACTATATTGATTAAGGTAAAGCAAATTGCTTTGCTTTCTAAAAATTACCTCTTGACAAAGTAGAAAATATAATCTTGTCTAAGGATACAACTTGCTCTACCAAAAACATTCTGATTCCATGATGATACAAAGCTTACTTAATTTAAAAATGAACGACTTTTTCCTAGAAGGAAATATCGTACATTATAATTTGAAAATCACTTTTACACTTGTTTACCAAATGTAAAGTCAATTGTTGTTGTTCATGTTGTCACTGTTCTTAACTGTTATGCAAAATGTGGCAGGGAGGCTGAAGATATAGAAGAATGCTTTGACAAGACTCTCCACCTATCTTTGCAATTTCTGCCCGTGATTCAATCCAGAAAGGAAAGAAATAAATTCTGCAACTTCTCCTCTCCTTGACCTTTTTTCTCTTTTTTGGGAGCTTAACACATAGCAAAAGGATTTCCTGTAAATTATTTATGAAATCATAAAACACATCATGTTTACTTGCATAATTTTATTCACCCCAAAATAGAAATTAATTAAGAAAGGAGGAGTGGAAAATATGTGCAAACATTTTGGTTTTAATATGTGCTTATTTTTTGACAACCTTCATTAATCTTTGTGTGACCCCATGTTATAGGTCTTGTGGAGCATCCTGCTGTTATTTTAAGACCAATCTGAACATTTTCATGCATTCCCAAACCATATCAAATCAAACCCAAACGACAAATCTGATACTAAGCCCTTGAAAACTGACATTGAAACCTACATACGGTAGGTTTCTTAGAGTGATGATAAGGGTATTTAGCTGATAAATTATAAAGATTTCAATTTTTTTTAATACCTGTTTCTAAGTTTTAGTTTTCAGAACCCATTTATCCCCATGTCTCTTTTTCTTTTATCCTAACTTGGCTATTGAAATCCTGTTTCTGTCCTCTACTAGAGGTCTAACCTTGGGCAAGTTTCCTAACTTCCTCAGTTTCCATGTCTGTAAAACAGAGATTAATAATATATACTTCGCAGTGTTATGGTAAGAATGAGGTGAGATAACAGATTTAGAATACTGCTTGTCATATAGTAAGAACTTAAGTGCTAGCTGCTATTATTATTATTATTATTACCATTATTTTTCTCTGAAAGATTTTCAAACATATGAAGTCAACACATTGTTATCATTTAAAAGAGGGACCTCGGGTGGTGGGAACATCCCAGCTCAAAGAGTTCTAAAGAAGTGTTTAAAATACTGGAATAGTGCTCCTGCTTATTTCAGCCTGTTTTTAGCTCATTGTAGTTTTAGTCTTACATTTTTCACATTTAAAAAGTGGTTTTCCATAATTTTAGCTCAACATTAAATCTTTTAGCTTCTGTTTCAATTTTTCTTAGCTTGCTTCATTTTTGCTTTCATCTTAGTATTCATTTTTTTTCTAGTGTTTTAGAAATCTTTTCTTTCTTTGGCTTTAATTGCCTTATTGTTTTATTTACCTGTTTATTGTATTTCAATTGTTCTTCGCAAACCTGTGGCATTTTAAAAAATATTTTGAAGCTATAGTAGTGGAAATGCTTACTAATATTGCTAATTGCTTTCTATTTGCAAGATGTAAGGATTTCGT
>NW_007749404.1:18762-19069 GCF_000696425.1 Galeopterus variegatus | reverse complement strand
GAGCACATTGATGTAAGTAAACTCATCAGACCAAGCTAATCAATCCAAGTAAACTCATCAGGCCAAGCTCATCGATCCAAGTAAACTAATCAGACCAAGCACATTGATCGAAGTAAACTCATCAGAGAAATCTAATCGATCTAAGTAAACTTAACAGACCGAGCTCATCGATCCAAGTTAACTCATCAGACCAAGCACATTGATGTAAGTAAATTCATCAGACCAAGCTCATCGATCTAAGGAAAGTCATCAGACTGACCACATCGATCTAAGTAAACTAATCAGACAAAGCTCATCGATCTAATTA
>NW_007749404.1:15875-17129 GCF_000696425.1 Galeopterus variegatus | reverse complement strand
GCAAATCAATCTAGGAGAAATAATCAGACCAAGCTAATCGATCTAGGAAATGTAATCAGACCAAGCTAATCGATCTAGGAAAACTAAAGACACCAAGCTTATCAATCATGGAAAAATAATCAGACCAAGCTAATCGATGTAGGATTACTAATCAGACCTGACTAATCGATCAAAGAAAACTAATCAGACCAAGCAAATTGATCTCAGAAAACTAATCAGACAAAGCTAATCGATCTAGGAAAACTAACCAGACCAAGCTTATCGATCTAACTGAAAGCATGCGACCTACCTCATCGATCTAAGTAAACTCCTCGCACCGAGCTCATCGATCTAAGTAAACTAATCAGACCAAGCACATTGATCTAAGTAAACTCAGCAGACCAAGCACATCGATCTAAGTAAACTCATCGGACCGAGCTCATAGATCTTAGTAAACTCATCAGACCGAGGTTATCGACCTAAATAAACTCATCGGACCGAGCCCATCGATCTCAGTAAACTCATCTGACCAAGCTCATAGATCTCAGTAAACTCATCAGACCAAGCACGTAGATCTAAGGAAACTCATCACACCAAGCAAATTGATCTCAGAAAACTAATCTGACAAAGCTAATCGATCTAGGAAAACTAACCAGACCAAGCTTATCGATCTAACTGAAAGCATGCGACCTACCTCATCGATCTAAGTAAACTCCTCGCACCGAGCTCATCGATCTAAGTAAACTAATCAGACCAAGCACATTGATCTAAGTAAACTCAGCAGACCAAGCACATCGATCTAAGTAAACTCATCGGACCGAGCTCATAGATCTTAGTAAACTCATCAGACCGAGGTTATCGACCTAAATAAACTCATCGGACCGAGCCCATCGATCTCAGTAAACTCATCTGTTCAAGCTCATCGATCTCAGTAAACTCATCAGACCAAGCACATCGATCAAAGTAAATTGATCAGAGCGAGTTCATCGATCTGAGTAAACTCATCAGACCGAGCTCATTGATCTAAGTAAACTCATCAGAGAAAGGTATTCGATCTAAGTAAACTCATCAGACCAAGCACGTAGATCTAAGGAAACTCATCACACCAAGCAAATTGATCTAAGTAAACTCATCAGACAGAGCTCATCGATCTAAGTAAACTCATCAGACTAAGCCCTTCGATCTAATTAAACTCATCAGACCAAGCTCATTGATCTAAGTAAACTCATCACAGAGAGCCAATCGATCTAAGTTAACTCATCAGACCGAGCTCAT
>NW_007749404.1:14891-15173 GCF_000696425.1 Galeopterus variegatus | reverse complement strand
AGCACGTAGATCTAAGGAAACTCATCACACCAAGCTAATTGATCTAAGTAAACTCATCAGTCCGAGCTCATCGATCTAAGAAAACTCATCAGACCAAGATCATCGATCTAAGTAAACTCATCAGACAAAGATGTTCGATCTAAATATAATCATCAGACCAAGCACATCGACCTAAGTAAACTCATCGGACAGAGCTCATCGATCTAATTAAACTCATCAGACCGAGCTCATCGATCTAAGTAAACTCATCAGACCACGCTCATTCGATCAAACAGAACTCAT
>NW_007749404.1:13497-14155 GCF_000696425.1 Galeopterus variegatus | reverse complement strand
TATGTAAACTCATCAGACTGCGCTCATCGATCTAAGTAAACTCATCAGACCCAAGCACATCAATCTAAGTAAACTCATCAGACCAAGCTCATCGACCTAAGTAAATTCACCGGACCGAGCTCATCGATCTAAGTAATTTTATCAAACCAAGCACGTCAATCTAAGTAACCTCATCAGACCTAGCTCATCGACCTACCTAATCTCATAGGAATGAGCTCATCGATCTAAGTAAACTCATCAGACCGAGATCATCGATCTACATAAACTCATCAGACCAAGATGATTGATCTAAGTAAACTCAACAGACCAAGCACATTTGTCTAAGTTAAGTCATCAGACCAAGATGTTCGATCTAAGTAAACTTATCAGACCAGGCACATTGATCTAAGTAAACTCATCAGAGAAAGCAAATCGATCTAAGTAAANAAACTCATCAGACTGAGCACATTGATCTAAGTAAACTCATCAGACCAAGCTCATCAATCTACGTAAACTCATCAGACCAACCTCATCAATCCAAGTAAACTCATCAGACCAAGCACATTGTTCGAAGTAAACTCATCAGAGAAAGCTAATCGACCTAAGTAAACTCATCAAACCGAGCTCATCGATCCAAGTAAACTCATCAGACCAAGCACATTGATGTAAGTAAACTCAT
>NW_007749404.1:6897-8307 GCF_000696425.1 Galeopterus variegatus | reverse complement strand
ATCTGACAAAGATGTTCGATCTAAGTATACTCATCAGACCAAGCACATCGACCTAAGTAAAGTCATCGGACGGAGTTCATCGATCTAATTAAACTCATCAGACCAAGCTCATTGATTTAAGTAAACTCTTCACAGAGAGCTAATTGATCTAAGTAAACTCATCAGAACGAGCTCATCGATCCAAGTAAACTCATCAGACCAAGCCCTTCGATCTCAGTAAACTCATCCGANGACCAAGCACATCGATCAAAGTAAACTCATCATACCAAGCTCTTGGATCTAAGTAAACTCATCACACCAAGCTCATTGATCTAAGTAAACTAATCAGACCAAGCAAATTGATATAAATAAACTCAGCAGACCGAGCTCATCGATCTAAGTAAACTCATCAATCCAAGCTCATCGATCTAAGTAAACTAGTCAGACCAAGCACATTGATCTAAGTAAACTCATCAGACTGAGCTCATCGATCTAAGAAAACTCATCAGACCGAGATCATTGAATTACATAAACTCATCAGACCAAGATGACCGATCTAATTAAACTCAACAGACCAAGCACATTGGTCTAAGTTAAGTCATCAGACCTAGATGTTCGATCTAAGTAAACTCATCAGACGAAGCACATCGATCAAAGTAAACTCATCATACCAAGCACATTGATCTACATAAACTCAAATGACCGAGCTCATAGATCTAAGTAACTCATCGGACCGAGCTCATAGATCTAACTAAACTCATCAGACCAAGCTTATTTACCTAAGTAAACTCATCAGACCAAGCTCATCGATCTAAGTAAACTCATCAGAGACAGCTAATCGATCTAAGTAAACTCATCACACCAAGCTCATCGATCTAAGTAAACTAGTCAGACCAAGCACATTGATCTAAGTAAACTCATCAGACTGAGCTCATCGATCTAAGAAAACTCATCAGACCAAGCTAATCAATCTTGGAGAAATAATCAGACCAAGCTAATTGATCTAGGAAATGTAATCAGACCAAGCTAATTGATCTAGGAAAACTAAAGAGACCAAGCTTATCAATCAAGGAAAAAATTCAGACCAAGCTAATCGATGTAGGATTACTAATCAGAATTGACTAATTGATCAAGGAAAACTAATCAGACCAAGCGAATCGATCGCAGAAAACTAATCAGACCAAGCTAATTTATCTAGGAAAACTAATCAGACCAGGCTTATCGATCTAACTAAACTCTTCCGACGAACCCCATCGATATAAGTAAACTCATCAGACCAAGCTCATTGATCTAAGTAAATTCAACAGACCAACCTAATCATTCTAAGTATACTCATCAGACAGAGCTAATCTATCTAAGTTAACTCATCAGACCAAGCTCTTTGATATAAGAAAAGTCATCAGACCAAGCACTTCGATCAAGGTAAACTCA
>NW_007749404.1:5947-6623 GCF_000696425.1 Galeopterus variegatus | reverse complement strand
CATCAGAGAAAGCTATTCGATCTAAGTAAACTCATCAGACCAAGAAGGTAGATCTAAGGAAACTCATCACACCAAGCTAATCGATCTAAGTAAACCCATCAGACCAAGCTAATCGATCTAAGTAAACTCATCAGACCAAGCTAATCGATTTGGCAGAAATAATCATACCAAGCTAATCGATCTAGGAAATACAATAAGACCAAGCTAATCGATCTAGGAAAACTAATTAGACCAAGCGAATCGATCACAGAAAACTAATCAGACCAAGCTAATTTATCGAGGAAAACTAATCAGACCAGGCTTATCGATCTAACTAAACTCTTCCGACGAACCCCATCGATATAAGTAAACTCATCAGACCAAGCTCATTGATCTAAGTAAATTCAACAGACCACCCTAATCATTCTAAGTGTACTCATCAGACAGAGCTAATCAATCTAAGTTAACTCATCAGAGCAAGCTCTTTGATATAAGAAAACTCATCAGACCAAGCACTTCGGTCAAGGTAAACCCATAAGTCCAAGCTAATTGATCTAAATAAACTCATCGGACAGAGCTAATTGATGTAAGTAAACTCATCAGACCGAGCTCATCGATCGAAGTAAACTCATCAGACCAAGCACATCGATGTAAATAAACTCATCAGACTGAGCTCATCGATCGAAGTAAACTCATC
>NW_007749404.1:0-672 GCF_000696425.1 Galeopterus variegatus | reverse complement strand
ATCGATCTAAGTAAACTCATCAGACCAAGATCATCGATCTAAGTAAACTCATCAGATCAAGGTGCTCGATCTAAGTAAACTCATCAGACCAAACACATCGATCAAAGTTAACTCATCGGACCGAGCTCATCGATCTAAGTAAACTCATCAGACCGAGCTCATCGATCTAAATAAACTCATCAGGCCGAGGTCATCGATCTAAGTAAACTTATCTGACCAAGCTGATCGATCAAAGTAAACCCATCAGACCGAGCTCATCGATCTAAGAAAACTCATCAGACCAAGATCATCGATCTAAGTAAACTCATCAGACCATGATGATCGATGTAAGTAAACTCATCAGACCAAGCTCATTGATCTAAGTAAACTCATCAGAGAAAGCTAATCGATCTAAGTAAACTCATCAGACCGAGATGATCGATGTAAGTAAACTAATCAGACCAAGCTCATTGGTCTAAGTTAACTCATCAGACCAAGATGTTGGATATAAGTAAACTCATCACACTAAGGACATCGACCTAAGTAAACTCATCGGACCGAGCTCATCGATCCAATTAAACTCATCAGACAATTCTCATTGATCTATGTAAACTCATCAGAGAAATCTAATAGATCTAAGTAAACTCATCTGACCGAGCTCATCGATCCAAGTAAACTCATCAGACGAAGCTC
>NW_007749403.1:10662-10993 GCF_000696425.1 Galeopterus variegatus | reverse complement strand
ACACCAAGCCAAGGGTTGAGATCCCCTTACCGGTCATCTTTAAAAAAAAAAAAAAGAAAAGCTTTGATTTTTATTTTATATTATTTTTTTTTGTGACCGGTAAGGGGATCGTAACCCTTGGCTTGGTGTCATCCGCACCACGCTCAACCAGTGAGTGCACCGGCCACCCCTATATAGGATCCAAACCCCCAGCCTCGGCGCTCCCAGTGCTACACTCTCCGGAGTGAGCCACAGGGCCTTCCCAGAAAGCTTTGATTTTTTAAAAGTTGATCTTGGGCCGGCCCATGGCTCACTCGGGAGAGTGTGGTGCTGATAACACCAAGGCCACGGG
>NW_007749403.1:3899-6032 GCF_000696425.1 Galeopterus variegatus | reverse complement strand
CACTGAGGGTTGCGATCCGTTGCCGGACACGGAAAAAGACAAAAAGACAAAAAAAAAAAAAAAAAGTCTGGCATCTCATTTGATAAAGAAAAGAGAAACAAGTAAGATTAATTTTAATATCTGACCCAACATTTCCAAAATACTGTCATTCCAACATGTAATCAATATAAAAAATTATTAATGGGGTATGTTCTATTTTTTTTTATACAGAATCCTCTCTGCCTTCCATCTCTATCTTCTCCTCTCCCTTCTGAGAGATTTCTGTCAACTTTATCTTATATCTTTCATTTGATTTGAAATATTTTCTGCTATCATTTCTAACTTCCAAGAGCTCTTTTAGAGTTCTTTTTTGTAGCATCTTGTTCTTGTTTCATGGATGCTCTTTTGTTTCCCTTATTTCTCTGAAGATGTTAGTGACAGTTTTGTTTATTTTTGTTATTTGGGGTGAGCAGTCCTCTTTTTCCCTTCTAGTTGCTTCTTTCTATTTGTTTTGGCTTCCACGTATTGTGCTTAGAAACATAGATACCAGTGTCTTGTGATCCTTGGTGTCCTGGAAAAGCTGATTGGGAGCTCTGGGGAGCAAGTAGATGGGGCTGCCAACTGCAGGCTTCTCTGTAGGGTACTCTGTGTGGACTGTTTTGGGGAGGATTCCTAAGGTCATCACCCATAGGACTTTCCCTCTAAGACTAGTCTTTTCTGTGGTCAGAGGCTGAGTTTCTCAGTGGAAGAGAAGGCTGTGGGTCCTAACATTCAGTATGTATATGGTCACTAATGCCCTTACTCTCAATTCATTATTCTCTCTTTCCACTGGGCCCGGGGTCCCCAGTCCAAAGACACTCTGTCTCTGTACTGACTTCTCCAGACAGTCAGTCTTCAGTCTTTTGCTGGGGTGAGGGAAGGACACTTGCTTAAATGTGCAGAGTAGGGGAGGGACACGGGGAGATCTGCATCTTCAACTTTCCACTGCACTCCCTGTTTTAGTCCCACCTTCACCCACCTTCCAGAGGTACCTGAAGCCACCAGCCCCTACAGCATAAGCTGGGTGCTGGCGTAGGATTCCCATTCTGCTCCTTATCCATCTGCTTTTCATCTTCCAAACATTTTTTGTTGTCTCCCCATACTTGTAGATTTACACCTTAAACACATAGAAAACCCCTTTACTGTTGTTCTGATGGTTTGGGGAGGGAGCGAAAGTAAACGTGTCCATCTGCCTTCTTTACCTTGATGTCCCATGTCCTTTCCTAGCTCTGAATCTCTCTGTGCTGCCCAGCCCCACACCCCTGGCTGCCCCCTCGAGCACCCACCTCCACCCCTTTGCTTTCCTTTCTCTCAAAGGTCCCTCCTGATCCTCTTTATGGAGATTGACTACTGGGAGCGGCTGCTGTTCGAGATTCCCCATTACGTGGTGAATGTGGCTGAACGTGCCGAGGACCTGCGCATCCTTCGGGAAAATCTGCTACTCGTTGCTCGGGACTACAACAGGCAGGGCTCGGGTCCTCGCTGTGGCCCAGACCTATGCTATTTTATTCCTTTTCTTTCTCTTTTCTGCCCCATGATGTCCATTTCCTACAGTTCTGTTCTTTACATTTTCACATCTAAAAAAAAAAAAAATCGGTTTCCCATACTCCCTCTTGACCCTGAGTCTTCTGGGGATCCGAACCCGTGCCCTCGGTGTTACAGGCTGCACTCTAACCAGTGAGCTAACCAGTTATCCTCTCCTGTAGTTATTCTTGCCCCCTGTAGTTTTGTTTTCCAGCTGCAGGTGTAGAGTAGAGGCGAAAAAACCCCCAGGTCCCCTCCCACTCCATAGGGCGCTTGGACCACTTCTCTAGGAATGACACTGGGTGGCGTTAGGATTATGGGTAAAGAATAACATCAGATTCATTGAACCAAGGCCGTGCTGCCCTCTACCCGCCCCCACCCACCCCCTCAGTCTCTGACTCCCCTGGTGCTCATCTCTGGAGGGAGGCTTTGTTCTGGGTTAGGTACTGTCTTTATTCAATTGGGCTGCTATAGCAGAGTACCACAGACTGGGTGGCTTATAAACAACAGAAATTGATTTCTCACAGTTTTGGAGGCTGGGAAGTCCAATATCAAGGCGCCAGCAGATTCAGTGTCTGGTTCACAGGTGGC
>NW_007749403.1:0-3044 GCF_000696425.1 Galeopterus variegatus | reverse complement strand
TGGAGGCTGGGAAGTCCAATATCAAGGCGCCAGCAGATTCAGTGTCTGGTTCACAGGTGGCCGTCTTCTCGCTGTGTCCTCACATGGTGGAAGAAGACAAGGGAGATTTCTCAGGCCTCTTTTATCAGGGCTCTAACCCCATTCATGAAGGCTTTGCCTTCATGACCTAATCACCTCCTAAAGGCCCCATCTCCTAATACCTTAAGAATGAGGATTTCAGCACAGGAACTTTGGGAGGGCACAACAATTCAGACCACAGCAGGTAACTTTCTCAGCCCCATTAAAGTCTGAGGGGGTGGAACCAGCAGTCCTGTTTGAATGTGTAGAACTGCAGTGTCCCATGTGGTAGCCTCTAGCTGTGTGTGGCTATTTTCATTTTAATTAATTAAAGTAAAAACTGGGTTACCCATTGACACAGACCACTTTTCAAGTGCTCCATAGCCCCATGTGACTAGTGGTTACCATAATGAACAGCACAAATTGTAGAACATTTCCATCATCGCAGAAAGGTCTTTTGGAAAGCTCTAGTCTAGAATCCTGAACTTTCAGATTCCTCCAAGTGTCCTGGTGTGGAGAAGAGGTCTTCAGACCTTTGTCCCCACCAGCTATGAGTCCTCTCTCACACACAGGATTATTGCCATGCTGTCCCCAGATGAGCAGGCCCTTTTCAAAGAGCGTATCCGATTCCTGGATAAGAAGATCCACCCTGGACTCAAGAAGCTGCACTGGGCCTTAAAGGGGGCTAGTGCCTTTTTCATCACGGAGTGCCGCATACATGCCAGCAAGGTGGGCCATGGTCCTTAGACTCTAAAGGTCTGCAAGGCTGATGGAAAGTTTGGCTCATGGGTAATTAATACCTGAGTCTTGGGTAGTGGTAGAGAGGCCTGGGAGTAGTGTAAAAGTTTCATGTCAGCAATTCTAGTTGGAGGACAGGTGGTAGGGTAGATTAGGCCCAGAGAGTCTCTTCCCAAGCTGAACCCTCCTGGGTGGGATCTGACTCCAGGTGCAGATGATTGTGAACGACTTCAAGGCATCCACCCTGACCATCGGCTGGAGAGCTCAAGAGATGTCAGAGACACTCCTGGTACACATTACTGGCAAACGGGTGTACAGGGACCTGGAATTTGAGGAGGACCAAAGAGAGCATCGGGCATCTGTACAGCGGAAATTGATGAATATGCACCAGGATGTGGTGACCATCATGACCAACTCCTATGAAATCTTCAAGAATGATGGCCCTGAGGTACGGGTCCCGTGGCCAGGGCTTTGTGGTCAGAAAAACCACAGTCTCCCAGTCCCATCAGACCATTTTCTTGCTCCTTCCTCCCCAACCCCCATACACACTTTTTTTTTTTACACCAGCGTGTGCTTCTCACACATGCACCTCTCGTCTTTGATTCAGCCAAACTCCAGCCTTTCGAACCTCTTCCTGCAGGACTATGTCCTGCCTTTCTCTATAACCGCTTGCTCTCTTCCCTGTTGGCTGGTGCTCATCTCTCAGAACCTGTCCTGCCCTCCCTGAGGGGTTCTCTTTCCTCCTCTCCCCAGATTCAGCAGCAGTGGATGCTGTACATGATTCGGTTGGACCACATGATGGAGGACGCCCTGCGGCTGAATGTGAAGTGGTCACTGCTGGAAGTGTCCAAGGCCATCAATGGGGATGGGAAGACCACTCCAAACCCACTCTTCCGAGTCCTTGTCATTTTGCAAAATGATGTGCCAGGAGGTGTGGCACAGGTGGGGACCACTTTCCCCCAATGCCCCCAAACTATCACACCTTATTGGTCAGTTTCCCTCAATTCCTAAACTCAGTCCTCGGCCTTAACTTTATCCTGTGGCCTCCAGGCCTGGTGCTGAAGTGTTCAGCCTTCCCCGTCCTGAGGCTCGTCTCCCCCTCTCCACTGCGTTCCCCACAGGTGGAATTCTCACCCACTCTTCAGACTCTGGCAGGTGTGGTCAATGACATTGGCAACCACCTCTTTTCCACCATCTCTGTTTTCCGCCACCTCCCTGAAATTCTCAGCAAGCGCAGGGTGCATCGTGACCCCATCCACATCATTGTGGGTGAGTGGGCAGTGGGGAGGGCACAAGGTGTGGGGGTATCAGAGGCCGAGGCAATTCTCAGCAAGCGCAGGGTGCATCGTGACCCCATCCACATCATTGTGGGTGAGTGGGCAGTAGGGAGGGCACAAGGTGTGGGGGTATCAGAGGCCGAGGCCTGGGCAGAGCTAGGAGAAGAGACCACAGCTGTTTCCAGACACACTGGCCTGGTCATCTCCATGACTGGTGGAAAGCCCAGATCAAGGGGCCAGATCGGGGAAGGGAGCAGGCAGAGGGATGGCAGCTGAGATTAGGTGACCAGTGCTCAAGGGATTTGGCATGGGAGATGAGGGAAGACCAGTTTGGGGCTGGGACTGGACTAAAAGGCTTAGATACTAGCAGGTGAGATATCTGGTCCTATGGAAGAGACACTAAGGGTCACACTTTTACTTACTGCTTCCTCCTTTCTTTTCTTTTCTTTTTATTCTTTTGCTGGCCAGTAAAGGGATTGAAGCCCAGACCTTGGTGTTATCAGCACCGTGCTCTAACCACCTGAGCTAATGGGGCAGCCCCTCCTTTGTTTTCAATGCTCAAGTTTGAGCTGTATGTCTTTGGGGGGCTGGTGTTGAAGAGGAAGGTCGGGGGCAGTGAGCAGAGGCCAGGCTGGATGTTGGGTTGGGGTGGAAGTCAGTGGGAAGCATTTTTCTGGGTCCTTTGAAGAGCGAGATGAGGACATCAAGAAGATCCAGATGCAGATCAGCAGCGGCGTGACCAACAACGCCAGCCTGCTGCAGAACTACCTCAAGACCTGGGATGTGTATCGGGAAATCTGGGAGATCAACAAGGACTCTTTTATTCGTCGCTACCAGCGCCTCAACCCCCCTGTGTCCTCTTTTGATGCCGACATTGCCCGGTGAGTGGGGAAGGTGGAGGTGAAAGTCTGTCTGGAAGAGGGGCAGGCTTGGAGGAGGAGGTCCGGGCCTCGAGGTTTGGGAAGGGGGATT
>NW_007749402.1:10150-10993 GCF_000696425.1 Galeopterus variegatus | reverse complement strand
GCTGGGAACATACAAATGAATATGGTAAAATCCCAACCTTCAGAGAGGTTGAGACGTTCCAGGGAAGATCAGAAAAGTTACCATTCACTCTTTTTTTTTTTTTTTTCAGGCTTTCTAATGAATTGAGTAAAAAAGGGGCAGTGATTAGATCTCAGATTTGTTGGTAAATAGCCTATAATGTTTAAAGGGATACCTGTAGATGCCACTTACTCATTAAAAAAAAAAAAAAAGGAGATGCTCATTGTTCTTAGCATCTTGTATTTTGGCACCATGATTTTGTAACATAAAAAGAAAAATCCATGCAGTCTGAATTACTTCAGTGAAATTCCTCCCCCTATTTGGGGGAGCTCCCAATAAGGTCAATCCCCCACCCCTGCCTCCCCAAATCAGGCAGCCACAGCTGCAGGAGTTCAGTGCCCCAGCAGCTACTACACTTTGGGAGATTTTCCAGCTGGGAAGATAGTTCTTTGTAACTTCAAAAAGATTTGCGTAAGACCTGCTTTCAACACGCATGTTTGGCCAAATATGGCTAAATTTGGTGGACAGGCATTAGAAAACCAACAGTAGCATGATTATTAGAAATTTATAGCCACCCTCCCTTAATCCTATTGGAGAGTTGTCCAGCTGTCTTTCAAGAAAACTGGCCCCATTGGTTTCTGCCTCTCTCTCTCTCTCTCTCTCTCTTACTTTATTTTAGTTTTTGACCGGCAAGGGGATCGTAACCCCTGGCATCGTGTCGCCTGCACCACGCTCAGCCAATGAGGACACCGGCCATCCCTATAGGATCCGAACCCGCGGCCTCGGTGCTACCAGCGCCGCACTCTCCCTAGTGAGCCACGTGGC
>NW_007749402.1:0-7395 GCF_000696425.1 Galeopterus variegatus | reverse complement strand
GCTGTCTTTCAAGAAAACTGGCCCCATTGGTTTCTGCCTCTCTCTCTCTCTCTCTCTCTCTCTCTCTCTCTCTCTCTCTTATTTTATTTTAGTTTTTGACTGGCAAGGGGATCGTAACCCCTGGCATCGTGTCGCCTGCACCATGCTCAGCCAATGAGGACACCGGCCATCCCTATGGGATCCGAACCCGCGGCCTCGGTGCTACCAGCGCCGCACTCTCCCTAGTGAGCCACGTGGCCGGCCCCTGCCTCTCTCTTTTGCTTTCTCTCTCTTTCTCTTTCTTCGCACACTCACATGTCATTGCCTCACTGGCTGGACATATTGTTTATTTAAAGCCGTTGATTAAATGCCATCCACTAATATGATTTGCTCGGACCTCCCTTTGACTCAGGCAGACTCCCGTCAGAAGCTGGTGGGAAGACCAGGTCCTTCAGCTAGCTACCCAGCAAGTTTAGCCGACCACTGTTAATTTGGCTCCCTGTTTCAATGGGGGAAACTTTGTCACACAGCTGCTTGTCTCTTGATCTCTCTCCCTGCAAGGGCAGGCTATAAAGAGAAAGCAGTGATCCCCAGCCTCCCCTTGTCTGTGTCGCCTTTGGGCTGACTTCGCGCAGGTGCTAGGGAGCGTGAGAAGGGTGTGACTGCATGGCCATTGCTCTTCAACAAACCCAGCACTAATGGATTTTAAGATGAGTTGCTGGTTGAAAGGTTTATCTGTTTATTTATGCTGGCTATAAAGATGCCTTAACCCTTAAATTAAGATACCTTCTCTTCTCTAGAGGAGCGGGACGGTCATTAGTGCCACGTGTCTTAGACTTCAGAATGGGACATCACCCAGTTAGCACCTATGCTGAACTGCAGGGTCAGGCGTTACATAACGAGTTATTTTGGAGGTTGAGGCAAGGCCAGCAAAGCTCTCAGTTTGGATTATGATCGGATTCTCAGGATGCTTGAAGCTGCCTGAGCTTTGCTACCCCCTGCCATTCCATTTCTGTGTCATTAGAAGCTGAAACCCAGAGCTAGGTGGCAGCAGGACAGTGCAGCAGCTGCCTTTCCACAGCTCAGTGCCCTCTGTCTTGCTCTCAGTCTGCATTTGAAAAGTTGCCTTTTATAGTCTCTCACAATAGCCCTCCCTCAGGTTCCCCAGCCCTGCCTGGACCCTGCCAGCTGCAAGCTGCTGCCTTGGTGTCTGGGAACACTGACCCCGATTGCTGCCCAAGAAACTGTGGGCTACTCTGGAAGATGCTGCTGCTCTTGCTAACCCAGGTCCCTAAACAGTGCCTGCTCCTTCCACACAGTGTCTGTGGCTGCCCCAGGAAGGGGTGGCCCAGGGAATGTGGTCTGGCCCCAAGTGGGAGGTGGCATCTGAGGGACCTGATGAAGCATGCTCCAAGAGCGTGCACGGACCCTGGCCACCTCTTTGACTGTCCCAGTGAGCACCTGGGTCCTGTCCATGCTGTAGGTAGACCTGAAGGCCAGGCTTTAGGGGAACTGCAGGTAGTAACACGCTGGGGATTCAGCACCTCGGGTGTACCTGCGAGGCCACTGGGCAGTGCTGAGGGCAGGGTGCAGCCCCTCCTCTTCTCCCTGGAATTGCAGTCATCTCTCCTTCCCACCTTCTGTGCCTTCCCACCCAGATGCCCAAGGTTCCTCGACCCCAGCCACACACCAGCAGCCCCAGGGAGCTTTTTAAACAGAGCCCGTTTTACACATCTCAGAATCAGAACCGCTAGGAGTAAGAAGAGGCAAAGATGCTTTGTAAATTCTGTTATACAGTGAGGGTTGAGAACTACTGATTTTGGAGGCTATTTCTTTCTTTTTATTGTTTGATGTGTCTGTCAGTCACACATTAAACAGATACTTTCTGAATCACGATGACGTGGTCAGACTGTGCGGGCTCTGGAAATAACAGAGTAAACAGGGCAGACGCAGGTCGTCCCATTGGGGCACAGTTAGTGCTGCGGGGGAGGACGGGGCACTCACCTGACTCTGGGGGAGGGCAGCAGGTCAGGAGGAGGTTGTTGCTGTACAGTTGGCTGTCAGTCACCAGAGACCTTCTCCGAGCAGCACTCCAGTCACGTGCACAGGAAGGTGGTGCCCAGAGACAGGCCTTGGGCCCCTAATGTGGATTTCAGCCTGTAACAAACCATTCTTTGTCTAGTTCATGGTACTGACACTAGCTTTCCATGCAATGCACACAGCCTAGCGTTTGTTGGAGGGAGAGGGACGGAACCTCAGTGTCCGCAGCAAGCACTGGCCTGTCCGCAGCAAGCACTGGCTGTGAGCTGGGCTCATCGCCCCTACGACAGGTGCCCACAGGTGCTCAGAGCACAGAGGGCCATTAGGGACACACCGAGAGACAGGGGCGGGAGAGGTTAAATGACTCGCTCAGTCCTCCTATTACTGGTTGCCAAGATTAGACCACATCCAGGAGCAAAAGAAAAAAAATTAATAAATAAACTGAAAAAAATAAGGAAAGATTAGGCCACATCCTTTGTGAAATGCAGAGGAGCTTTTTTGCATTTATTAATGAACAAAGTGTTTCATATTCATCCGGCATATTTGAGGACACAAGGTGAAATCGAGAGAGGCCAGAGGTTGCACACCAGCAGGGCTGGCCTCTGTGATGTCAGAGCGGCTTCTCCTCATTTACATCAAGCTTGACACCTCAGGGCCCTTCAGCAGGGGACCGTGGTGGTTACACACAGCAGGAGGTGTGACAGAAGGTGACAAGGACAGGCCACACAAAGTGTCTTCCAAGGCTCTGAAACCATTCAGGGCAAGAGTTGAGAATACTGTTTGAAGAAAATGAGTCTTTAATCTGTCAGAACCAATTCTGTTTAATTCGACCTGAATATAATCTTGAACTGCCCTGCAGGTGATGTAAACACCTGCAGTCATCATGCAAGGATATGGAAGTTGTTTGCAAGCTGCAAGGAAGATTATTTTCCTTGGGTAAGATGTCTTAGGACTGAGCTTCAGAGGGAAGCTCGTAATGTACTGGGCTCAATGCTCTGCACCTTCTCATCTTGACTAAAGATGATCACCTCCCCTTTATAGATAAAGAAACTGAGGTTCAGAGAAGCTGAGAGATTTGCCCAACTAGTGAGTGACAAAGCCAGACTGTGAAATGAGTAATGCTAACTATAAAGCTATGCATTTTTCCTTTACAGCAGGGGTTGGCAAACTACCTCTGCAAACCAAACCCAGCCCAGCACCTGTTGTTTGTTTATAAAGTTTTATTAGAACACAGCCAGGAGCATTTATTTATGTACTGTCAGTGGCTACTTTCACCCTGCCAGGGCAGAGTTAAGTGGTACAACAGACACCGTACGGCCCAGCAGGACTAACCTACTTACTATGTCCCCCTTAACAGAAGTGTGCCAACCCCTGCTTTATGCCCCTTTATGCTCTGAAATTAATTCAGAAAACTCAAATGCTGCTCCTTGGGCCCAGAGAGCAGCTCTATTTTCTCTCTCCTTCATTTTAGGACACTTGTTACCACTCAGCAAAGTGTCTTGTATGCTTGGCCTGGCCTACGTAGTCCACTCCTGACTCTGGCAAAACTACAAAATAAAACCATGTTGAGTTCCCAGAAGCTGTCCTGATTTTAAAGACCTCTGTGTGGAGGCGGCGTGGGGGTTGGAGGGGAGAACCAACAGCCTGCCTCTGGGTCAGTGACTGTCCCTGCCTGGTAAGCCACCAGTTTTTACCCTTCCCACTCATGAGCATATAGTGTCTTCCTTTCCCTAGACCCCTCTCCAGGTAGAAGCTCTCCAATTTTTTGGTCATTGTGAGTCTTTGATCATTTTGCTTTGTGGGAGGAACATATCTGGGAAGAAAAACGGTCCAGCCGTGACAACTCTCTGCCACACGAGTCATGTGTAAGCCGGACCGCGTTGGCATCTGTCTTCCTCAAAACAGCCTTCCCTCTTCATTATGAAGATCAGTCAAGTTAATGGGCACCACCGATTGGGAGCAAATGGTACTATTTTCTAAGTACTGACCAACCGTTAACAGCAGTGCCCGGTAGCATGCACCATTGTGCCTTCCCCAGAAACCCTCTGCTGGGGCTGTAGATTGGCCCCCTTCCCACTTGGCCTTAGGAGAAAGCCCACGATGACTTCCAGAACCTTAAGACACCATCCCAAAGCCACAGACTTTATTCTTTAGGTTTGGGAAAAGTGCTCTTTGAAAGTGCTCTGGTCAACAGTCTTATAATTCTGATAAGGACTCGCTCTTTATTTAAATCTACAGATGGAAGGCAGAAGCCTAGGGGTCTTTGACATTGACCATACCAATCACGACAGTCTGGAAGATACTGTGTTGAGTGCAATGAGCCATAATACAAGCAAGAAACATTTCCTATGCTCCAGGGACTTACAATCTGGTTGGGGTGAAGGGTACACCAGTGATGAACTTACCTGCATCCTGATGATATGACCAGAATCGCTATAGGGTGCAGATGCCATGCTGGAGGCTCAGAAGGGGGTCGGATGTTTGCTGAGCTCCGCGGTTCTTACACCTGAGCGTGCATCAGAACCCCTGGGATGGTGGCTGAAACACCGACTGCTGGCACCAATCTTAGCATTTCTGATTCAGTAGGTCTGGGGTGGGCCTGAGAAGTTGCATTTCTAGCAAGTTCCCAGGTGATGCTGATATTGTTTAGAAATATCCTGTCCAAGATATTTTCATAAGAGAAACCTTCCTTCTGAGAGTGTGAGGAAACACGTTTATTGAGTGCCTAGTTTATTGAGTGCCTAGTTTATTGAGTGCCTAGTTTATTGAGTGCCTAGTTTATTGAGTGCCTAGTTTATTGAGTGCCTAGTTTATTGAGTGCCTAGTTTATTGAGTGCCTAGTTTATTGAGTGCCTAGTTTATTGAGTGCCTAGTTTATTGAGTGCCTAGTTTATTGAGTGCCTAGTTTATTGAGTGCCTAGTTTATTGAGTGCCTAGTTTATTGAGTGCCTAGTTTATTGAGTGCCTAGTTTATTGAGTACCGATTCAGTGTATCAGGTACTTTGCATATAATATCTTGTGTAGATTTCACAACAACCCTGTGACTTTTGTGCTATTATTGCCACTTTACAATGAACAAACTAAAGCCAGTAATTGTAAACCTTGTAGAAGCTACCTTGCAAACACATAGAGGAATTTTTGACTTATGTAACTACTTTGTCTTAAAAAAAAGTCAGCGACATTTTTCACTGAGGTTATTTTCTTTGGCACACCGAGTGACCACAGATAGACCTTTTCAGGGCCATGCCCAAACAAAACTGTGAAGTAAAGTAGGCAGAGCTGGCTTGGGGCCCCACCCGCCTCTGCTCTGTGCTTTTCTGTACCCACCGCTTGCATCTCTTCCCTCGTGGCTAGGTGTCTGCACACCTCTTCTCCCTTATCCCTTCTCCCTATCAACCTGTTCTTAGGAAAGGTTCTATACTTCCTTCAAACTGAATTGTGAGGGATTTTTGGAAACTTAAAAGATTGTTCCACTGATGTATTCTTGCATCTAGCAGGAATCAAAGTCTTAAGCTAGAGGAATGAAGCTTTAACGGTGGGTTTTAAACATAAGACGTTAAGTAGGAGTTGAAGAGTTCCCCACATCCCATAAGGGATCACCATCATTTCCATGCAAACGTACAACCACGAGCATATAAATGAAGGTGATTTTTAAAGTCATTTCTGGGCCAGCCCGGTGGTGCACTGGAGAGTGCGCCGCTTGGGAGCGCGGCGGCGCTCCCCCCGAGGGTTCGGATCCCATGTGGAGACCGCTCCCGCCAAGGGTTTGGATCCCATGTGGAGACTGGTTCCTGCTCACTGGCTGAGCGCAATGCGGACGCAACACCGAGGGTTGCGAGCCCATTGCCGGTCAGTAAAAAAGACAAAGAGGAAAAAAAAATTTAAAAAAATTAAGTCATTTCTTATTGCAGTAGCTTTGTGGTTTCTATCCTCTTCTCTCTCCTGCGCTTACCGCTCTTGGAGTTCACTGGACATATTCGTTGGTACTTGTGGGTTGCAGGTGACAAGAATCCCAGTCCAACCATCGTAAGGAAAAAAAGTTCAGACAACCAAACCACCACATGGGAGGGTGGAGCTGACTTTCTGGTTGAATCTGGCTTAACCGTTACTGACACCCTGTCTCACACACACATCTCCATCGTCTTCTGTCTGACTCCATTTGCACTGGTCTCATGACCTTCCACTCCCCCATATATTAAGTCTTATAGTCCTCAATTTGAGGGGAAAAGAGCATGCTTCAGCTCCACCTAAAGTCAAATCAGAAAAGTTGGGGCAGGATGCTGAGGAGTCTGCTCAGATCACACGCCCGCCTATTACGCCAACCACGTGCTAGGCAGGCGCAGCATGAGAACTGTCATCTCTGGACAGCCCCTTAAGAAGCACATGATGCAAGGGACTCGCCTCGCCCTCGAACTTCGGTTTGTTCATCTACAAAATGAGGGACAGGAGATCGCTCTAAATCCCTCAGCTTTAACCCGATTCTATTTCAACATCGCGTCTTCAGTCTTGGTATTCTAATCACTCTGTCTTTATCCCTGTTACATGTCCTCCCTCCCACCAGAAGGTCAAGTAACATTGGGAGGTCTCAACTCCGAGTCTCTCTAAACGGGGGAAGGGGCAGCTCCTGAGCAAAAGCCTTATAGCTCGGCCTCGGCCAAATTTAACCACCATTTATGCTGCATGATGTATGATGTCCACAATTCCAAAATTCGTCAAGCATACCAAATTTAGCATTTTGCCTGGGTAACAAAAGAGCATATTCACTGGAAGGTCAACTGGAGATTTTCCTTTATGCCATTATGCTGGGGGCATGAAAAGATGCTTATGTGATTGGCTCTAATCAGATGCAGCCCGGGTTCAAAGTGGCCAGGATTTGGTGGTGTGCCAGGCTGTTTGTCTATTTCCACGCCATTGAACACTCATTTTTCTCCAAAACCAATATGAAATTTCTTCAATGAAATACTTCCCCACCTGCCAACAAAGGCCATCAGTTCTTTCTCTTTATAATTCCCACACTTCTATTGTGATGATCTTTGACCATGTCTATACCTCTCATTAGGAACGTCTCTCCTTAGACGATTAGTTCACAGAAGGCAGGGACCAGGACTTACTTATATCTGGTCAACATCAGGTCTATGCTGTCTTCATCACACTGGGCCACTTGGTGTCTTAAGATTCAACTAGATATGTGTGCTCTTAAGCAAGTATAAATCCTTCCTCAGTCTCAGTTTCCTTTTCTTTAAAATAGTGGAAATAACACCTACTCTGCTGTATTGGGGCAAAGTGCCTGGCACAGAATTCAACGTATGGCAGAGGCACAAACATGGTTTTGTCTTATTTTTAAGTTCCCAAATGACACCAAGAATGGTGACATGG
>NW_007749401.1:10633-10993 GCF_000696425.1 Galeopterus variegatus | reverse complement strand
AAAATATTATGATCCAAGCACTCTATTATAATGACTTAAATAATCATATTTTTATGAAATAATATGCTGCTCTCATCTCTCTCTGTATATATATAGAACAGATCTGTACAAAATTTAAATATTAAAGGTAATACTTAAGGGAAAATCAGTATTAAAATATGATCACTATGGCAGCTCATTAATAGAGTTAAACATGGTTTTAAACCAAAATAAATTCTTGTATCTTTACCTCTATAGCATGTATCTGAAAAAAAATTTAATATTACTCGTGTGGACTTTAATAATATTACTAGCATACTAACATGCAATGATGTACCACTGTTACCTAACAAATCACCAGTGTGTAGTGAAAAGCTGTTT
>NW_007749401.1:4083-9338 GCF_000696425.1 Galeopterus variegatus | reverse complement strand
GTCACCATGTAATGAGCCTCTTTGAAACTCTAGCTGTAGCTATTTATGGAGTTACATTTGTGGCTGTTTCTGTTCCACTGTGTGATTAATTTTTGTTTCCAAAATCAGCTTGCTTGGTCAGGCATGTTTGGGCACATCATTATCTTTAGCCAAATCCAACCAGAACTGGAGCACCCGCCCCCACATGATTTACAGAGAAGTTGTCTTCTTTGCAAAGTTTCTTCTGTTCTCAACAGAAATTTTTCATGTTGACTTTCATCAGTCATTTTTACCTTCTGTCCTCTCCCTCTGCTCATCTCCTTCCCCAACCACTTCAACTTCTAAAGGTGTCAAAAATATTTACAAATTAACCAATACCCCATGGCAAGAGCAATTGAGAAAGCTTGAGTTTGACATGTCATGGTAATCATGATTAAAACCTAGAATCTGCATTCCAGTTTATAACATTAAGGTTTAATTTCTAAGGAAAAAATCTATAGGGGTTATAAAAAGTTGACATCATATTTATATTCAGCATGACAAAGAATATAGTTTTGCTTACCTTTAATAATATTGGGCTTTGGTGGCATGCTAAATTCATACACTGTCGGTTCAGAATATCCCAATCTATTGGCAGCTGTAATTTGAACTTCATACCCCATTGTCCACTGTAGATGCTCCAAAATAATGTGGTCTTTATTTCCCTGCACTTTTTTCTCTAGCCATTGGTCTTCCTTATCTTTCTGTAAAGGTGATAAAAATATGTTTTTTATAAATATCCATAGAGATTTAATTTTTTAAAAATTTAATTTAGGGCCGAGCCCGTGGTGCACTCGGGAGAGTGCGGCGCTTGGAGTGCTGCAGCGCTCCCGCCGCGGATCCTATGTAGGGATGACCGGTGCACTCACAGCGCTCACTGGCTGAGTGCGGTGCGGCCAGTCTCAAAAAGGACAAAAAAAAAAAAAATTTACATTGGAATGTTACAAGTGGTTTTAATAATATCAAAATTGGATACTTTCTTATGCACAGAAATAAATAAAGTTTCTACGTCAATGAAGTCACTGTTATATTTAACATTTTTCTATATACAATGTAATGTTGTCTATATTAGCCAAAGGGTGATGATTTTATAATTAATCCTAGATGATTCAGTGGTTAATAATTTATTCACTTATATTAGTCTGTTTTTTGCTGCTTATAACAACATACCTGGGATTGGGTAATTTATAAAGAAAATGAAATTTATTGCTTACAGTTTCTGAGGCTGAGAAGTCCAAAAGCTGTCTGGTGGTGGTGACAGCAACCCAGCGGTCTCACATTGCAAGATGGGGGAAGCAGAGAGAGCAAAGCAAGAGAGAGACAGACTCTCTTCTCTCTTCTTTTAAAGCCCTTTGAACCATGCTCTTGACCACCATTTTTAATCCACTCACTACTGCGCGGTCCTACAATCTAATCACCTCTTCAAGGCTCCACCTTTCAATTACCATAATAGGATTTCCTGCCCTCTTCACAGTCTCAGTGGGTGCTAAGTTTCTAATACATAGCACTTGGGGGACACAATTAAAGCTTCAATGAGTTTTGGGGGGACATAATAAACTGTTTTTTTTTTAATTTCACATATATCAGATTGTTTTTTGGACACTTTATTGATTATTAATAATCACGTGAACAGGAAAACTGAAACACAATATACAGAAAAATCCTAATGTGTCTATTAAAATAAAGGCCAGATGCAATTTTTAATGGTTTGTTAAGAGGGGAAAAAGATAAAGCACCTTTGAAATAGAGTCTGGATATTACTTATAGATTTATATTACTACTGTTTTTTTTTATTACTAAGATGTTTTATGACTCAGTAAAACAATATGCAAGAAAAAATTATTATCTGTTAAGTCATTAGCATAGGAAAAGAAAAGGATATTATCTTATTTTCAAACATTCTACTATATATTTTTTCTACTATTACTCTGATTTTTTTACGAAATACAAATTTTGAATCATATATTTGAATTGAATTTTATCCAAAAAATGTACTATGAGCACTACAATTAACATAGAAAATAAATTGATATCATTTTATTAATTAAATTATCCAAAATGATGTGATCATTGGGTTGTACTATATGTTAAATACTTAAATATGGGTAAGTTTCTTAACGTTTCTGTTCTGCTTCCCTCCTCTCTATAAGAGAAATGATGGTAGCAGCTGCTTCTGCCACCTTTCTTGAGGGAGTAATAATGAAAATCAAGTACATTGTGTATTCCAGGGACTTAGGAAGCATGATCACTTAAAAATAACAGCTATAATTAGGAGACAACTATTATATATAATATTACTATAAAATTTGGTTTTTCTTATTAAGGAAAAATATATAGGGGTTATAAAAATATAGTATATTTATGTTCAGCCTGAGAAAGAATATAGTTTTGCTTACCTTTATTGATATTAGGATTTGGTGGCATGTTGAGCTCAAAAACTGTCAGTTCAGAATATTTCCTAAGGAGACAACTATATTGCCTATGTAGAAATAAAACATTTTCTTTGGAATCACGTATCTAATAATCTATCACCACAGTTGCAAATCTCACTTTCCCAGAGTATAATAAAAATAAATTATAGCCTAGCTATAGCCATAGATAGACAGATCTTTTGTAACTTCATAGCTCATCCCCATATTACTTTATACTGAACCAAAATTTTACTGTGTTTCCTTGACTATAAAGAATACCAATGTTTACTGAGTTTATCATGATAATTAAGGATTTATTTTTAAAAATCCAATTGTGGACATTAAAGCCATGATTATGTTAAACTGACAGCTCTACGAACAGGAAGTGTGCATCAGGAGTTAAGAAGTTATTCTGGCTTTGATACTATACTATTATTCTCTTGTACCGAATTATTTTGTGGTAGAACAAATTATTATGTAGAACTTTCAGTACAAAGGAAAAAGGTCATCCTGTTCTGTTATTTCCTCTAAAACTGAAGATATTCTCACCCTAATGCAGCCAAGGTTTTGAATGGACAAGCACTTAAAGTTTTATCATATAAACAAGAGGCACTTGCTTTGTCTTTTGAAACTTTAAGTGGATACATTGTCAAAGTGGCCTGTTTCCCAGTTTTATTTAAGGTATTATGAGGTGTACTGGAAAAGCCATTGGGAATGTGAACAGTTCGGGCCAGAGAAGTTGTAGCTTCAAGTCACTAACTCACTAGCAAAGTTAAGCCAACTTAGGCATGCTTTTGAAATGCTTAGGACAGCTATGCTAAGCAAACATGGCTTCCCCAGCACCCTCTTTCTTCACCCACAGTTTCATCAGTTATTCAGTTAGTGTTTATTGGGTGGTGAGGCTGTGTTAGGAAATACAAACACGATATTGAACAAGACAGCGATACCCTCACCTCGGTGCTGACAAGCCAGCACAGAAGGAAGACGTGAAGAACGAGAGGGTGCAATGGGGCATGTAACCGAGAGATCTAACAGAGTCCAGGGGCCAGGTAGTTCTCCTCTAGGGAAGTCATATCACACTTACTGGAAATAATAAACTCCAGTACAGTGTTTCTTTTCATTTGTCCTAACCTAATTCAGAAAGAGAAGGTATGAGTCCTTCACAGAGCTTAAGATTCAAAAACAAACAATGATTTTAAACCTCAGAAAAATGCACAACCACTGGGAGATGTAAAATGACGCCGTAGGCTAATCATTTCACATAAGTTTAAAAACACTTCACAGGTGTTCAAAAAATAAATAAATAAATAAATAAAACCTGAAAAAATGTCAATCCAAAAGTAATTTTAGATGATATATGACATATACACACACTACACAAACACAACATATATTTTTATGTTATGTATTGAATACACACATATGCGTAACATATTTTACATGTTATGTACTGTATATCCACACATGTGCAGGATGGAAAGTCTGGGAGCAGGGAGGCTGAAGGGTTATATGAGGACAAGGGCTACATAAGGCAGTAGAGTTGGATCCCTGGGGCCCTTGAATCACCCTGATTTTTTAGTATGTTCTATGTAACTACAAAGTGATTGGTGTGAGTGAGTATTTTTGTTAAATTTTGCTACAAATCTGAGTGGAGATGTGGGTGAAAGAGACAGAAAATAAGCCAACAATTGAGATCTGGATTATCCCCAGGATAAACTTTATTCTTCAAAAGGATGGATAGACTTCATGTCCTTCAGGTAATCTTCCAAAAATAACATTTATGGTAATTGAGTAATATTTGCAGCAAAACACTGACAAGCACAAGACATACATATAGTCTCTTCTGAGTTAACAATTATTTAATTCTTAATTGTTGTCATTCTTGACAGATAAATTAGAGAAGTCCCTCCATCATTTTAGATAGTTGAGCTGATGGCATAAGGAACCAAAGGGAGCTCTAATATTTTCCTAATATAAATCAATTTCATTTTACATTCAACATCAGACAAGAAGGCATTTTAATCCCCTAATTGCTGTTCCTAGGGAATAAGAAAAAAATTAAAGTGGGTGTTACTAAATACTCCCCTAGGCATCAAAATCTCAATTATGAGTTTGTAGAGTGCCTAATTTACAGAATTTAAACACCTAGGGAATGATTTAAGATAATCTAGTTGTAAAGTGTTCCCTTAGGTAATTTAAGGAGATGATTTGCTGAATAGGGTTATTATTAAAAAGCCAATTAAATGTTGAAGGGCAGCTACTGGAAAAAAAAGTGGACATTTTGCTTTGGTATAGCTTCTCTTAAGGAATCTTTTTTTTTTTTGTCAGAAAATAGATTGCAGGGCCATGAGACAATTAAGAGAACTTCTTAATTCTAAAGTCATAATATCAGCATATGGGGAAATATTTGCTATCATCTGTATAGGCAGGAGATTGGAGGAAAGGTGAAAGGGGTCATGATTTTCTTATTTGTAGAGAAACCTTGATTGCTTTTATTCATAACAAGAAATAGCCCACTAACTTTCTTTCTGAGGTTCCATGGAATGTATGGCCAACATCATCTTAAATAAAAATTGGATAATTATAAGATAAGAGGACAACAGAGGTGATAAGCATGGTGAGTTCATACTAACTAGATGAATTTTAGGTTTTTCTGACTTCTGTGTTCTGCGATTTAAGATTTTCTGTATACATGTGCAATGGATTGAACTATAACCCCCCCAAACTCATTGAAGCTTGAATTGTGTCTCGCAAGTTTTATGTACTAGAAACTTAGCCCTCACTGTGACTGTTAAGAGGGTGGGAAATCCTATTATGATAATTGAA
>NW_007749401.1:1617-2293 GCF_000696425.1 Galeopterus variegatus | reverse complement strand
CTATAAGCACTGTTGCTAGTCCCTAAAGTACCTTCCTTACAATTGATTTTAAGCTACCAATATTCTTTAGCCCTTCCTAGCTCAGGAAACATTTAATTGCCAACACTAATTGACAGTTATAATCCACAGCTATCATCAAATTAGAGAGAAACTAGTAAAAAACTCATGGAAGCATGTATAAAACTATTTATTAAATTATATGGAGTAGTATTGACTCTACAAGTACAAAGTAGACAAAATATTCTGTACTCAAAATAACTTCTCGACTTTTTTCAGTTTATGAGATTAGTATGGTTGTCTTTATTCTCCAAATACATGGTTTAATCTTACTGACTTATTGTTAGAGATGCTAACTTTCATGAAGGGTCCATAGAGACATCTAATTCTGCTTTGACTACTGTAGTTCTATTCTAATAAATTGTTTCTTATAGGGTTAGTGAACAAAGCCATGTGCTTTATTACAAGATAACACAGGATAACATGTGCTTGCCGGTTCATAATCTGCAGAAAGTTATACACTTTCTATATTAGAATTTGGTTAGTCTTGTCCTTCCCAGTAAAGCCCAAATTAAATGCTTAGATTCAGTGTGTGCTAGAAATCAACAGTCACATAAAGAATATATTGGCTCAATTATTTTGTCCCCAGACTATAAAACAGATAGTCCTGTGCACAATG
>NW_007749401.1:0-230 GCF_000696425.1 Galeopterus variegatus | reverse complement strand
GAAGCGAGATGGGCTAGTGTTTGAGGGATAGATACAATCTCCACAGGCAGATTCTCATTCCGTCACTACTGCTGCAAATTGTGTTTAGACTGTAAAGTCTTGCATTCTGATGCCTGCTCTCCTTCCTCACTGAGTCACCCAAATTCTCTAAATTTCATTTTGTCCTTCTAAAAATATGAAAAAAGTAACACTTCATATTTGATTAATTATAAAATAATAAGTCTCCAAGA
>NW_007749400.1:9252-10994 GCF_000696425.1 Galeopterus variegatus | reverse complement strand
TACTGGGAAAAATAAGTGCTGTCCACATGGCTTCATTGGGAGAGGACAACTGAGAGTTCCACGTCGGTCTCTCCTGGACCCTGCACTACGTGCCTCTTCTCTTGGCTAAGTTTAATCTGTGACATTTTGCTGTAATAAACTGTAACCATGAGAATAATGGCTTCTCTGAGTTCTGCAAGTCCTTCTAGAGATTATTAAACCTGAGGATGGTCTCCTGAAGTCGCAGTCACCCAAGGTAATCTGTGTCATAAGGGAGCCTGGAGCCAGACCAGCTGAGAGTTCAGCTCCTTGAACCACAACTCTAATCACATAGCTTCTCTGGGGGGCTGGAAGCCATGGTTCAAATCAGTGGTGGTGGCCAGAGATAATGAGTCTGGTCCTCCACATGGGCGATGGACAGGTGGAGCAAGTGTCTGGGGCCAGTATCACACAGAGAGTGGATATGGAAATAGAGGAAATGGAAAATGGGTGGAGAACTTACTAGTGGAAGGAACAAAGAAACTGGGATGCAGAGAGCAACTGCGTGGTCAGCCATGGTGAGGAAGTGAGAGGCTCAAGTAGCTCCGGGTCCCTGACTTGAAACTTCTGGAGGCTCTGGCATTCATGGGCACCCTGGTCCTCAGGAACTAAGAACCCCTGCCCCTGGGACTCGGGAGCTGTGGAGCAGACTCCACAAGCCAGAGTTTATTTGATTTAAGGCAAGGTTATGCCCTCTCTTTTGCTATGCCATTTTCTGCTCTTGAAAAATGTTTAGATCAGACACCTAGACCCTGGCAGGAAGCTGGTAGGAGTGATGGGGAAGAGAACAGAACGACTTCCTTCTACAGTAAGCAAGGGATCTCAGGCGGGCATCCCCCACTCCCCAAGAACAGCCTTCTAATTCCAAGTGCTGCAATTTAAAGAAGGGACTCCCTTATCAAAATTATGTCCTTTTGCGGCCAGTCTCAAAAAAGACAAAAACAAAAAAAAAATTATGCCCTTTAATACTACCTGACATTCCACTAATTAGAGATTCACTTAATTGGCTAACAAGCACCTAAAACAGGGGTAAGAGAAATGATCATCCACAACTTAGTGTAGATTCAATAGATTGGATTGCTTTCCTAACTCTGGGCTTAGCTGCATTCAAGGAAAGGGTCACTAGCTTGTGGAAGTAAGGGAGAAGCTCCATTCTAGAGCGTGGAACCCTTCTGGTTAGAGTAGGTGGGATCCATAGGGCTTGGACACAGGGGTTGTTGAGGATACTGTTCTGCTGGGAAAGAAGGAGAAGAGCCCAGAAACAGTGGTAGGGTGGCATCTGAAACGAATTTACACAGCAGACCCATGACCCCTTCCTCCCCAAGACAAAGTTCTGCTCTCACTAATTCTCAAGTCCTGTCCTTGTCCCCAGCCCGAGGCTTGCCCTGCATGGAGATCCCAGGAGAGGAGCTTTTGAGCTGGCTTCATGAGGGCCTCATAGGAGGCTGGAAATGCTTTTCTAGACAGGCCTGGGGATAAAAGCACTAGCAAACAGAATGGATCTGTGGGGTAAGCAGGGTTGAGGGCCAGAGCAGGGCAGGAGGAGGTTATGCCATGTGCAGAAGGAGCACAGCTATGTTTTCCAAGGAAAGAGACTGTTTGTTCATTTCCATATACCTGGCACAGGGCGGGGGGACCTCAATATTTAATGAATGGTTGAATGGATAGATGAATGAATAATCTCCCCTAATATTGCAAAATGATGTGGGTTGCCAGACTCACAC
>NW_007749400.1:3062-4924 GCF_000696425.1 Galeopterus variegatus | reverse complement strand
ACCACAAGGGGCTGGCTTATGCAAATCCAGTGGCTGGGCATGCTCAGTAGAGAGCACAGAACATCCTTGAATATACCTGGTGCATGTGACCAATGAACATGCTCCAAGAAGGGACCAACTGAGCATGTTTAAGACTGTTACAGGGGCCGGCCCGTGGCGCACTGGGGAGAGTGCAGTGCTGGGAGTGCAGCGGAGCTTCCGCCATGGGTTCGGATCCTATATAGGGATGGCCGGTGGTGCGCTCACTGGCTGAGCGCAGTGCAGGCGACACCAAGCCAAGGGTTGCGATCCCCTTACTGGTCACAAAAAAGACAGAAAAAAAAAAAAGACTGTTAGCGCGGTGCAGGCGACACCAAGCCAAGGGTTGCGATCCCCTTACTGGTCACGAAAAAGACAGAAAAAAAAAAAGACTGTCACAGAACTGGGAACAACCCCCTTAACTGAATATTCATTCGGTAGTGAAACTATGATTGAATATTCATACAAACATTGAATATTCATTAGGTAGCAAAACTGTAAAAGCTGAATCCCAGCAGAAGGCAGGGCTGTTGCTGACTCTCTTGAAGCCAGCCCACACTCTGCCTGTGGGGTATGTATTTCTTTTCATATCAAAGTTACTTATCAGTAAGCAGCTGCTCACTCTCTTGAGCCAGCTTGCACTCTGTACTAAACTTTAAGTATGTATTTCTTGCTTTTCTGTTAAACTTGGTGTGAGCCCTGCTCAGTCTCTGGAGCTAGGCTGCATTCTCTGTGGAACCTGTATTTCTTATCTATTATATTGAACTTGTTCTCATTTTCTACTGTGACTCTGTTCTTGAATTCTTTTCTGCAGCAGAGTCAAGAACCTGGTAAGAGGACTGGGTGGGCTGAGGCTGACTATCAGCCCCCCCCCCACCGGACCTTACTTAATTACATCAGTAACTAAGTAACACATTAATACATTCCTGAATAATTAACATAGACTCATAGATATTAGGAATAAGAAGTCAGTAAGAGATCATCTACGCAGCCCTTTGCATTTAGGTGCACTCACACTCAGACTTTGATAGAATTATGAGATATTGTCATTGGAAGTCATTTGTTCATTCGTTCATTTAAAGACACAGGTCTTTACTTCATTTCCTTCCTCTAAACTGAAGTTCTTTCTGCTAAAACGAAAGTAGACTTTTCACCTAAGATTTTGAGATAGAATCAGGAAATGCCAAAAATTACGATAGATCCCTGTTTTCCACATCAGTTTGTTTCTAAGAAAGAGTACATGGCTGCTGGCATGTTTCACAAGGTCTGGATAATCAGCTAAAGTACTGGAGCAGCTGGGGGAGGCAGACCCTGCACCTCCCAGATGCCCCAAAGCAGCTCTTGTTCACCATTTGAAGCAGGTGTCTTGTCAGGTCTGTCAGGTTTGCCCTTTAATTAGTAGAAGCCAAATTTCAGTGAGCATCAGAAGCACCGGGGAGCTTGCTGAAAAGGCTGATTCCATGGTGCCAACCCCACAGATGTTCCATCAGTAGGTCTGGGGTGTGGCCCCGGAACCTTTACTTTTAACAGGCTCAGGAGGTGATTCTGAGCAGGTGCTCCTTAGCTCCCCATGGGAACCTCAGCTCCACTGTGGGTCATTTTAATGATCATAAATAGCAGTTTCTCTGTGGGGCAGCAGGACAGAGACTTTGTGTTTTCCTACTGCATCTGCCCTCTAGCAACCACGCTTCTCAGCCTTTAAATCACACGTTTGAAAACACCTCCTGGGTGTCTTGTCGCACAGGTGGAAAGATAGACTGAAGGGTCTATCACCTTTCTGCTTATGACACCCTTGTTGCTCTTCAAACAGTGTCAAATAATCATAGGCAAAGACCAGGACCCAT
>NW_007749400.1:0-1772 GCF_000696425.1 Galeopterus variegatus | reverse complement strand
AAGGGGCTAATATCCACCCAGATGTGCATAAATATGGGGTTTTATGACCCCTGATTTCTAAGTCTTTTGGGTAAACACCAGTTTTGATTAATGCAGTGATTAGCAATGATTTGCTACCAAACCAGCGTTTTCTTTCTTACTGTGATTAATCAGAGTCTGAATATAAATGAGATAGACTTTTTCTCCCTGTGCCACAGGCCCACGAACACTGCTTTGTAAAATTTCCATTTGCATTCTATCCCATAGTATAGTACAGTGCACTCCAGTATAAATAGGATAGTATTTCCAATGAGTCTAAAAGCTAAAGTTTTCGGCCTTAGTTTTTCCTGTGGCTGAATTTTCATTAAGCCAGAGCACTGATAAATAAAAGAGCATTTTGTTCGAGAACTCTTCCTTCTCTGGTCATGGGGCAGGGAGTCATTTTCCCTAGCCATGTTCAGTAATAACAGAGATATTTTACGTGTGTCTAGAACCTTACAGTTTCAAAACAACTTTCACATACATTATCTCATGTGACTCTAACATTAACACTGGGAGGAAGGCAGGGTGAGGGGTCAATTATCTCGTTTTTACAAATAAGGAAACTGAGGCCCAGCATAGGTGGTAGAGTTGAGCCTCAGAACCTGTCTTCCTGCTCCTAGTCTTTGTCCAAAGACTTTCTGCTTTCTGGAATCCTTTGTGGTAGAAGGCAGCACTTATTCTAAAATAGGATTCTCCTCCTTTTGCATAAACATCTCCCTTTTCTACATGCAAATCCACCCCAACCCCCGACACCCCAAGGAAACCAACAAAATCTCTCACCTTCTCCCGCAGCTTCCGCTCCTTGCGCTCCTGCACCGTGGTCAGGTAGTTGACCGCNATGGAGGCGTTCACGCCCGTGATGATGGTGGACATGGTCAGCACCGTCGTGATGCCTGCAACACCAGGCCCTAGTTTAGCCGCTGACGACGGCACAGACCTGCTCTGCATTTCACTAACTCACAATTTCACAATCTCTGTCTCTTAAATCAAGCAACAAATTCCCCAGACATGTTTCTCCCTCTAATCTGCTCCACAAGCAGCCAGGCCTGTTTCTCCCTGGCCAGCTAGCCACCTGTCTCCTTTCATTTCACACCCCTTAGGGGACCAGGTTTCTGTGATATGGCTGAGAAGATCAGCAGTGCTTACAAAGGACTGTTCCGTGAAAGCAGTGACTACTATGCTGTCTACCCTAGGTGAGTCATTGCGCACTACATGCATGCAATGAAACGACACACTGCACCCCACAGATATGTACAAGCAAATGTTAAAAAAAAAAAAAGAAAAGAAAAAAGAAAACAGTGACTAAAGGACAACTCTATAGGAATTTTCCCAAACCTCAAGGAATGAACCTGTTGTCCCTCATCTAAGGCACTTTTGGTGGCAGGCGAGTATGGGGATTCAAACCTGTGACTTTGGTGATACCAGCACCATGCTCTCCCAAGTGAGCTAACTGGTCATCCCTAAGCCACATTTATTAAGTCCATGAGAACTGTGGAAATTCCTGGAAGCCTATTGTGCTAGTTTCTTCTCCACTGTGCCTTGCTGGTTAAACCCTCACATTTTTCAGGGCCCAACCTGATTTTGTCCAAATTTACAATAATGAGTTGTAAGCTTTCACTCTGCAATTCAGGGTCTGTGAAGTGCCCAAACCACAGCTGCAGGGAACGCACCCCTGCCCTTAGAAATCAGGAATTTTGGGGCCGGCCCGGTGGCGCACTGGATAGTGCGCCGCTTGGGAAGCGCGGTGGCGC
>NW_007749399.1:10618-10995 GCF_000696425.1 Galeopterus variegatus | reverse complement strand
TTTTTTCTTTTTTTTTTTTTTTTTTTTTTTTTTTTTTTTTCTTAAGGCAAAACCTACAGTCACTTTCTTGTTTACCAAAGCCCATGGCATAGAGGGAAACTATCACATCATACATTTCAAAGAGCAAATACCAAGCTCCCATGTATTCATGTATTGGGGGTTGGGGAGAAAGCTATATATGCAGTAAACATGTCAAACAGTCCTTACGGGCCACCAGATATATAAAGCAAGAATACGTTGTGTGTCAAACTTTGTGTCTATATATGTGCACATTTTTCTGGGGAGTTTATAGCATTCAGCAAATTCTCAGAGTCTGTGACCCAAAAAAATAGTTAAAAATCAGTTACATAAAATGATACTCACAGCCTTAAATAAGA
>NW_007749399.1:7457-10081 GCF_000696425.1 Galeopterus variegatus | reverse complement strand
TAAATGGCTTTGACACTCTAGCAATCTCCTGAATAGGTCTGGTATGTGTGTGGTATCAGAAAGTGGATAGTAAACATGACCAACAAAAAGTTCTAGCAATAAATTCCTTTTAAATCATTTGAAAAATTTAATGTTTGGTCAGGCCTCTTTGTGAAATTCTAAGATTAATTGCAATAATAATAACTAATAGCTGTCATTGTGACCCCTCTCATTTATCAACAGAGAAACTAGCTAGAAAATAGTTAACATTTTTCTTTATTTAAAAGGCAATTATTGAGTAAGTACTATATGTTATGGACTGAATTGTATCTCCCCCAAAATTCATATGGTGAAATTCTAACTCCCAATTGATTATATTTGAAGATATCATCTTTAGGGAGGTAATTAAGATTGAAAGAAGCCTTAAGAGTGGGGCCCTAATCCAATAGAATTGGTATCCTTATAAGAATAGGAAAAGACACCAGGAATGTGCACACATAGGGAAGAGACCATATGAAGACATAGGGAGAAGGCAGCTGTCTGCAAACCAAGGAGAGAGGCCTCAGGGGAAACCACACCTGTTAACACCTTGATCTTGAATTTCCAGCCACCCAGTCTATGGTACTTTGTTATAGCAACCTTAGAATACTAATACACTATCCACAAAATACATGCCAGATGCTGGGGTTCCAGAGATAATTAAGGCATAGCTTTTCCTTAAGAAAGTCTCACTGGCTTGAGGTGACACTGCAGGCCACTGCCGGAAACAGAACCCAGTCTCCAAAGGCCAGCAGATGCTAAGGTTGGGTCTGTCTCTCCTGAGCTGGTCCGGACTGGAGGTTTAGGTTTCACATGCACCCAGACTCATTAAACTAGAGCTAGACCACTGTTGACTTCCTTCAAAACCTCTTTGGTTGTTCTATATTGTTTTGTTTTATCGGTTTTATTCTACTTTATTTTCAAGGAGAAATGGAGTCTCATTCCCTCCCAGAGAAAGGATAAGTCTGGTTTTGGACATCCACCATTCATATCACAATCTAACCAAACCCCAACCACCTCATTTTTGGAACTCTCCACCCATTGAGTCTCACATGATTAGCTGCACTCACAGTTAAGAAATTTGAGAGGAGGGAGATTAAGAAAAAAGCTTAGATTGGAAGTAGATATAAAATTATCATTCGGAAAGCTGATCAGAGCATTTTAGTATTTTAAGATTATCTCACCAATTGTTGTGTAACATGGAACCTGGGGGTGGAATTTCTGACGTTACTGGTTTGGAAGTAATACGTTTGCTTTTGTACAGGAAATATCAATCAGTTTTCCCTATCAGTTTTTCATGAATTTCCCTTGCTACAAAAAAACAATGATGGAATGCTGGTCAGTGTGACTCGGAATTTTAAGGCTAGACCTTCAAAACTCAGCTGTTTCTGTTCCCTATTTGATTGATTTTTATGTCAAGAGGTAAGAAATAGGATTGAAATATTCCTGACCAGTCCTCAGTTTTGAGCTCTACGAAGTGGAAATGATATGGCTTCATAATCTAAGGCCCATAGAAAAATATCGCAGGGAAGTAGTTATACCAGGAAATATTTTACAAACATAACATTACAGTTTCACTTGCCAGATGCAATTTGACATTTTCACATTTTTTTCTCTTGAAGACCCAACTCACCCCTTTTAATATGCTGAGTATGTCTAACAATGATGAAATTTACAATTAAAAACTCAGACCCTATTATTTTACCTGAAAATAAAGACAATTTGCTGACCTTCCTTAGAAGACTGCCTATTAAACTCAAAAATGGGTTCAAGAGAATCTACTTCTATGGAGAACTTTAAAAGCCCACAGATTATCATGTGTCCCAGGGATTTTGCACCAGGGTTAAAGGGTCACATCCTTCCCTGGATCAGCCCTATGATTTTGACTGCACATCTTCATTAACTAATGGTCCTAAATCTTACACAAGAGCTTAACAACTGTATAGTAGACAAGCTTTTAAACCTGCCCACATTTTAACCATCTGACCTGAATTCCAAGGAAGAATTACTTTATCTAGACACCGTGTTGTACAAGTAGTTTTTCAAGTACTAAAAATATGCTTTATCTTCAAAGCCTGTGGCTATTGCCCTTGGCTTTGAGGATAATCTTGGAAGTGGTTTTTCATGATTGTACTAGAACCGGAGCAAATTTTAGATTTACTGACAATTCATATATGAATCCAAACACTGGGAGAAGTGTTTGTATCCATAAAATAGCACTCTAGGAAAAAAATGACAGGAATATTAAATGTGGAGACATTGGTTAAAAGAGCTGGTGCTTGCCCAGCACAACGTGGCTCAGTCTGAAGAGACCACTCCGTGACATTTTCTAAGTGATGGTGCAGGAAGCATGAAGACTGATCGTTTCCAACTTGCAGGTCACCTTGAGTTTTTTCCTACAATCTGGGGCCACACTGCCTCCACAGCACATAAGCTGATGGCTCCTGTGGCTTGCATTTGCCTTCAAAGCAGCATTTCCTGCTTTTCAACCTCTCGACACAGGTTTAATTAATGTTACGAGTAGCATGGGAACTCCTTTTACTATAGATTCCTTCTCTCCACAGGCTACCAAAAAAGTACTGTTAGCTTCTGACTTAAAATGCTTT
>NW_007749399.1:0-6762 GCF_000696425.1 Galeopterus variegatus | reverse complement strand
TTTCTTGACTTTCAGATATCCTTTGGATGAGTTTTTCTGTAGATATTCTCGGACTCTCGCTGTAAAATTTTCCATCAGATCTCATTTTCCCTCCTCCTGTACACCTGTAATTTATTTATCTGAGTTTTGTAAATTGCAGGGAGGAAAAGAAGGGCTCAAGAAAACCTGTTCATCTCCTGAATTACTGCTTACAACTTGTTTATCATGCTTGCTTTCATGTTTCCAACATGCAATAATACACATTTTGTTTCATAAAGTGCGTGTATATTTCATACCAAAACATGATTATTGTCACCTGAGCTTTCAGAAACCTTTGGCTATTGGTCAGTCCTTCACTGGACCCTGCCTCTGTTCTAACAGTGAACTCATGAGAGAATACATAATAAAATACTTCCTCCATTGACTTTATGAAATTACAACACCAAAGCTCAAGGAAAAAATTCAAGCTAGAGAAAAGAATTCATAGTTTCTGAAGGTTCAAATTCTTACGTGTTCCAAAAACACAAATTGTCCTATATTCTCTGCTTTACAAAGGGTCAGTCCAAACTGGCAGCTTTCTAATCTTCAAGGCCAAGAGGAGATGGCAGAAATAAACTTCCACTCAAGCACAGTCAAGTGGAGTGGGGTACACCTGGATGTTGAACACAGCATGAGGCACCTTCCAGTGAACTGCAGAGTAGGATAGTCACCACTCTTCTGCTGTTTTCTAACTTTTTCTATCAGAAAATGAATTTTTTAAAAAATCCAGCTTCAAAATCTAGAGTTTCATGCAAAGGTTAGGAAATGGTTTCTCCTCTTAATCCTCCATAATGATTTCTCTTGTACCACCACAGCCTACCCCAGAGTAGAGCCACAAAGGGGTAACCAAATGTTCCTATTCAGTCTTAGATTTCAATGAATTGATTGTCACTTCTCCAACCCTTGGAAGCTCCCTGAGTATTAAAGTCACTTTATATCTAATTCTGCTTCAATATCTCTACCTAGATCAGACTCTAATCCAATTTTTGACTAGGGTCACTTCTTTTCTAAATCCAAGGACTTATAGCCTTCTTTAATCTCCATATATTCCTTTGAGCTCAATAAAGCATTTACCACAGATTTATCATCCCAAATGGCACTTTTCTGGTGAATTAATTATAACCATTATCATTCTATGGTGTAAGGAGCACAGGTCTAGGAATCAGAGACATGGATACAAATCCTGCCCGCCATCTGCTGATTTTATAATCTCGGACAAACCACTAACTTTCTTGGAGACTCACTTGCAAATGTAAATGAATACACAGCATGGTGGGGGTGCAGATTAAGTGAAATGATGGTTGTAAAAACATCTAGCTCAGTATGAAACAGGGATCCTAACTTCTTTTCCTTCTATCAGAGAAGAGTTGCTTACCTTAATCCCAAAGAGAAGTAGCTTATTTACACAAATTTTCTTCTGTGTCTGTGAAAATCAAATTGTTTTTGGCAAATGACCCTTAGCTTAAAAGCTCCTGTTGTGATGGTGGACATGTTTCACAAATAATAGTCACAATACTTAACTTCAAGTGGCAGGATATGGTTTTAGAAAAAGACTATTTGGAGCAGAACACATATAATTCTGAATGCCTCTGGTAATATTTCTGCGAAGGGCTCATCTTTCTCTTGTATAATGTAAGCCAGCCTTCTGAAATGAGTGGTTCTAGTAAGTCCCAGGGCATGAGAGATGCCAAAGCAATTACATTTATGGTAAATTCAGAAGAGGAAAATGTGCACAAGATAGGAAGAAAATCTCTGTGGGCATAATTTCAAGGAAAGGCGCTAGTTGGTCTCTGCCAGCAGTTGCTGGATGTGACTAGCATGGAGCAATCAGAGATGGAATGGATCTGTCCAAGGAAAAATGGTGTGATGGCCATGAGGCAAAATCTTAAATAGTGAAAAATCCTATAAGGATAACAGAATAATTTTTAACGCTTTATATTTACATACAGTTTTTAATTTCTAAAAGCACTTCGCAATTTTTTTATCTGCATCTCAGATGAATTAAATCAGGGCTTATGTATAATTCTATCCTCTAGTCTCCTCATCCCAAAATGTTGGGTTTTTTTAATTTTGCTTTTCCTTTGTGTGTATCTTCCCCATCACTGTCAAGCTTCTTGAAAAGGAAGCTTCCATTTCTTGACTCTATCATCTCCCAATTTTCCTCAGTCCATTTGGAAATCTGTCTTCTGCCTCCACTCACCACACCATAAAAACTGTCCTTTGAAAGGTCACCTGTGACCTCCTAATGTCAAATCCAACAGCCTCTTCCCAGTCCTCCTCCTGCTTGAGCACTCTGTGGAATTCGGCACTGCTGACCCTTCCACCCATTTCATGAAACTCTTCTCCGTCTTCTTTCTGACTTTCCTCTTCCTTGCCCTTTCTTGCTCCTGGCTACTATTCCTTTACCCGCTTCCAAAGGAAGAGATTCCCCAGAGGAAAGATGAGATTCCTCATCTTGCTTCACATTCTTTGTTTGAGTAATATTACATACTTCTATGATTTCAGTCATTACTCATATGTGCTTGCATCAGTAGGAGTCCACTCAGGAGACAGAAATCATGCTAGCAATTTAAATAGGGAAGTTTTAATATTTATAAAATTGTTAAGTAGCAAAAGGGGTAAAAGGGACTCTAAAGAGTGCAGAAGCAGCAGCTTCAAAAAGCAGTAACCACCTTTCGGGCTGAGGGAATGTGAGCAAGGCAGGAACTTGGAAACAGAGGAACTCTCCAGCCATTCCCCAACCAAGATTGAGATTCAGACCTTACTTGATGCAGCATGGCTGCTATAGACATGCAGCCAGTAGTGATGAAGAAACTTGCAGGACTAGCAGCTGCTGCTAATCTCTGAGGGTTACTTGACTGATGGCTACTTTCTTCTACATCTCTCCACATGCCAATTTGCTGGCTGTCATATGGAAACATTGCACACACAAAAGAAAGAGAGACGCTTCCTTCTGTTCTGCCTTTCCAGTGTCCCTGAAGGATCCTCTATTGGCAAAGTCTGTAACTGTATGCACTAACAGAGGAGAAACGTCTGCAGGGTTCATCTTGAGAATCACAATGTAAGGCAAAGAAGGATTTAAAGTTAAGAAGCAATACATTAATAATTGCCACAATGGATAATTTCCAAATATACATTTCTTACCCTAACCTCTCTTCCAAACTCCAGACTTCCGGATGTCTATATATCAATGTCACAAAGGCACCTCAAAACTCAGCATGTCTTCTTTATTATCCACATGTAAACAGTTGTTTTGACCTGTAATTGCTATCTGGAAAATGTCTCTGGAATACATCTCTTCCTTTGAATATATATATATATTCATTCTTTGGACATACTCCAAGAACTCCCACAGTTCAGTTTCTCATTATCAATTAGTACTAGTCCCCATACTTATAATTGCATAACTCTCCATCTGTCTTCCCCATAGTCACCAAAATTTACTGCCTAAAACAAGTTTTTCTTTTCAAAAACAGCTAATAATCTCTTTGCCAACAGAACAAGATCTTCATCCCTTATCTTGATATTCAAGACCCTTCACAAAATGGTACCGATCTACCTCCCCAGTCTCCTTTCTTACTATATCCTGATACTGCTACTCCTACTATAAAGGTTAACATTTAATATGAGCACTTAATATGGGCTAGATACTAGTATAAGTACCTTATTGTATAACTCATTTAATACTCACATCAAATTTATGAAGTGTTATTATCTTCATTTCACAAAAGAAAACTGAGGCAAAAAGAAGTTAAGTAACTTGCCTAAGGTCACACAGCTAGTAAATAGTAAATCAAACTCTAAACACAGGCATTCTAACTCCAGAATCTGTGCTCTTAACCACTACAGTATATATCTCCCTAAAAATTAATAAATGTAGGGACAAAATTAACCAATGAGGCAAAAAACTTGTACACTGAAATTAAAGATCTAAATAAATGCAAAAGCATCCTGTTTTTATGGATTGGAAGACTTAATATCATTAAGTGGCAATATTAGCCAAACTGATCTGCAGATTCAATGGAATCCCAAGCAAAATCCCTATGGCATATTTTGTAAAAGTAGATAAACTCATTCTCAAATTCATGTGGAATATCAAGGAACCCTGAACAATGAAAACAATCTTGAAAAAGAAGGACAAATTTGGAGAATTCACACTTCCTAATTTCAAAATTTAAAAGCTACAGTAATAAAGAAAAAAAAAAAAGGTGTGGTACAGGTATAAGGACAGACATGTAGACTGATGGAATAGAATAAATCACCAAGAAGTAAACCCTCATATATGGTCAATTAATTTTTGGCAAGGGTGCCAATATCACTCAATGAGGAATGGACAGTCTGTTCAACAAATGGTACTGGAAAAACTGGATATACACTGCTATCTTAGTCCTTTTTCTGCAGCTATAACAGAACACCACAGACTGGGTAATTTATAAAGAAAAGACACTTATTTCATTCACAGGTCTGGAGACTGGAAAGTCCAAAATTGAGGGACTGCATCTGGTGAGAACCTTCTTGCTGTGTGATAACATGGTGGAAGACATCACATAGCAAGAGAGGGTGACAGCATGTGAAACAGAGGAAAAGGGGGCTGAACTCTTGTGACAACTTATTCACTCCCATGATAATAGCATTAATTCATTCACGAAGGCAGAACTCTCACGATCTAATCACCTCTTAAAAGTTCCACCTCTTAGTACCATCACCACGCAAATAAATTTTAACATGAGTTTTGGAGGGGACATTCAAATCATAGCAACTGCTAATGGGTTAAATTATGTCCCCCCAAAATTCATGTGTTGAAGTCCTAGTTCAGAGCACCTCAGAATGTTATCTTATATACAATAGGGTTGCTGTAGATATAATTAATTAAGATGAGGTCATACTAAGTAGGGTGGGCTCCTAATCCAATATGACTGGTATGCTTATAAAAAGGAGAAACTTGAACACCAACACATACACAGGTAGACCACCACGTCAACATGAAAGCAGAAATCAGGGTGGTACATCTACGAGCCAAGAAAAGCCAGAGATTGCCACAAACCACCAGAAGTTAAGATAGAGGCATGGAGCATCTTCTCCCTCACAACCCTCAGAAGGAACTAACTCTGCCTACACTTTGATCTTGGACTTTTATCTTGTGAAACAACAAACTTCTGTCATTTAATTCACCCAGTTTGTGGTACTTTGTTATGGCAGCACTAGCAAACTAATACATCCTCATGTAAAAGAATGAAGTTGTAATGTTACCTTACACCATATATAAAATTTAACTCTAAATGTACCAAAGACCTAAACATAAAAGCTAAAAATAGAAAACTCAGAATAAAACAGAGGGGAAAATCTTCATGGTCCTGGATATGGCAATGATTTCTTAAATAAGATGTCAAAAACACAGGCAACAAAAGAAAAAAATAGATAAAATTTGATTTCATTAAAATTAAAACTAGGCTGTATCAAAAGCACTATCAACAGGGTAAAAAGGCAATCCACTGAATGGAAAAAAAATTTGCAAATCATATACCTGATAAGGAATTAATATCCAGAATATATTTTTTAAAAACTCCTAAAACTCAACAACAAAAACACAAAAAACAATTCAAAAGTGCACTAAAAGACCTGTGTAGACATTTCTCCAAAGCAGGTATACAGATCTTCAATAATCACATTAAAAGGTGTTCAAAATCATTTAATCATTAGGGAAATGCTAATCAAAACCACAATAAGAAACCACTTCACACCCCCTAGAATGGCTGTTATAAAAAATGGAAAACTACAAGTATCGGGAACCACGTGGAGAAACTGGAACCACCATACCTTACATTACTGGTGGGAATATAAAATGGTATAGCCACTATGGAAAATAGTTTGTCAGTTCCTCAAAAACTTCATAAAATTACCATATGACCCAGCAATTCCACTCCTAGGTATATACCCAAAAGAATTGAAAACAAGGATGTGAACAGATATTTGTATGCCAATGTTTACACAAGCATTATTCACAGTAGTCAGAATGTGGAAATAACCTGTGTCCATCAATGCATGAATGAATAAACGAATGTGGCATGTACATACAGGTTGAGCATCCCAGTCTGAAACTCTAAAATCCAAAATGCTCCAAAATCTGCTGATGTGACCCTCAAAGGTCATGCTCAAAAAAATGCTCGTTGGAGCATCAGACAGATATTCAGATTTGTGATGCTCAATGGGTATAATGCAAAAATCTAAAAGAAAAATCTGAAATCTGAAATACTTCTGGTCCCAAGCATTTTGATATTCAATCTGAATTCATATATGTATTCATATGAATGCCATTCAGCCTTAAAAAGGGATGAAGTTCTGATACATGCTGCAACATAGATAAACCTTAAAGACATTATGCTAAGTGAAATAAGCCAGACACAAAAGGACAAACATGGTGTAGTTCCACATATATGAGGTATCTAGAATAGCAAATTCAAAGAGTCAGTAGAATAGAGGTGACCAGGGGTTGGGGAAAAGGGGAATGTAGGGAGTTCTTACTAATGGTTAATTGTTGTTGTTTTAGGCGATGAAAACATTTTGGAAGTGGATAGTGGTGATGGTTACACAGCATTTTGAATGTACTTAATGCCACTGAATTCAATGCTTAAAAATTCTTAAAATGATAAACATCATGTTACTTATATTTTACTATAATTTAAAAAAAAAATGAGAAGATGGAAGATGTCAAAGGCCTGAGAGACAGGACAGGACAGGACAGGA
>NW_007749398.1:10745-10995 GCF_000696425.1 Galeopterus variegatus | reverse complement strand
CTTGATTTTTTAAAAAGTTTAAATCTAATCAAGTCTTTATTTGGATTGTGTTTGAATAAACTAGCTTTAAAAAGGAATTTTTGAGAGAGTTGGAGAAATTCATATATGGGGTAAGGATTAGATAACGTTAAGGAACTGCTTGTTTTGTTAATGCTAAGGGTATTGTGCTTGTGAAAGAACATATTTTTTAAAAATATATAAACAGCAGCTTTCAGGGATGAAATGACATAATGCAAGGAATTGCTTTAAA
>NW_007749398.1:4724-8676 GCF_000696425.1 Galeopterus variegatus | reverse complement strand
GGGATGGAGGTGAGACATCTCTAAATATATCTTCTTACATAATTCACACTTTAGTATCTACATAACTGCTTTAGATATTTTAAAAACTAGCATTTAAATAAAACTTTTAAAGGGAACTTCCTAAAAAAAATGAAAACAGACAGAATCAAAAATCGTCGTTATATTTCAAGTTGGTGAAAGAAAAAAGGAGTGTTTCAGATGGTTATAGAACACAACACATTGTACATTCTTTTTTTCCCCAGCTTTATGGAGGTACAACTGACAAATAAAAATTGTATACATTTGATGTGTACGATGTGATGTTTTGATACATGTACATATTGTGAAATACTTACCAAAATCAAGCTAATTAGCATTTCCATTACTTCACATAGTCACCTCTTTGTGTGTGTGTGGTGAGAACAGTTAAGAACTACTCTCTTAGGAAATATATCAACTACACAATACGTAATTTTAACTATAGTTACCAGGCTGTACATTAGATACTCAGAACTTATTCATCCTACATAATTAAAACTTTGTACCCTTTAACCAACAACATCCCACTTCCCCAATCCCCCAGTCCCTGGCAACCACCAGGCTACTTTCAGCTTCAATGAGTTTGACTTTTTTAGATTCCACATTTAAGTGAGATCATGCAGCATTTGTCTTTCTGTGACTGGCTTATTTCACTTGCATAATGTCCTGCAGCTTCATCTATATTGTCACTAATGGCAGGATTTACTTCTTTAAAAGGCTGAGTAATATTCCATTGTATGTGTATTTATATGTAATATATATATAAGTATATTATATATACATGTGTACTTTCAAAAGTCCATGAAAAGATTTGCATTATCTTTTAATTCTATTTTTCTACGAACTTTTTTGAAGTGCCCTCATATATATATACGGTAATAACATTTTCTTTATCCTTTCATCCATTGACTGACACTTAGGTTGATTCTATGTTTTGGCTATTGTGAATAATGCTGCAATGAACACGGAATGCAGATATCTCTTCAGGATACTAATTTTATTTCCTATGGATATATATCCAGAAGTGGGATTTCTGGATCATATGGTAGTTATTTTTAATTTTTTAAGGAAGCTCCACACTATTTTCTGTAATAGCTGTTCCAATTTATATTCCCACCAACAGTGAACAAGCGTTTCCTTTTCTCCACATCCTCACCAGCACCTGTTATCTCCTTTTTGATAGCTGTTCTAACAGGTGTGAGGAGATATCCCTTTGTACTTTTGATTTGCATTTCTCTGATGATTAGTGATGTTGAGCACCTTTTCATACATCTGTTGGCCATTTGTATGTCTTCTTTTGAGAAATGTCTGTTCAGGTCCTTTCCCAATTTTTGAATAAGTTTATTTGTTTCCTTGCTATTGAATTGTGTGAGTTCCTTACATATGTTTTTTAGTAACCTGTTATCAGATGTGTGCTTTGCAGATATTTTCTCCCATTCTGTACATGGTCTCTTCACTCTGTTGATTGTTTCTTTGCTGTGCAAAGCCTTTTAGTTTGAGAAAATCCCATTTGTCTATTTTTGGTTTTGTTGTCTGTGCTTTTCGAATCATATCCAAAAAATTATTACCAAGACTGGTGTCATGAAACTTTTTCCCTATGTTTCCTTTGAGTGGTTTTACAGTTTTAGATCTTACATTTCAGTCTCTAATCCATTTTGAGTTGATTTTTGTCTATGGTGTGAGATAGGGATTCAACTTCATTCTTCTGCATGTGGATATCCAGTTTTCCCAGCATTATTTATTGAAAAGAATCTCCTTTCCCCATTGTGTGTTCTTGACACCCTCGTCGAAGATAAGTTAACCACAAATGTGGACTTAGTTCTCAGCCCTTTATTCTGTTCTATTGGTCTATATGATTATTTTTATGCCAGTCTCATACTGTTTTGATTACTGTAGCCTCACAATATATTTTGAAATCAGCTTCATTTTTCTTTCCCAAGATTGTTTTAGCTACTTGAGGGTCTTCTGTGGTTCCACATGGATTTGGGGAGGATTTTTTTTCCTTCCATTTCTGTGAAAAATGCCATTGGAATTTTGATAGTACTTGCATTGAATCTGTAGATAACTTTTGATAGTATGAATATTTTAACAATATTAATTCTTCCAATACAGAACATGGGATATTTTTTCCACTGAGTTGTGTCTTCTTCAATTTCTTTCATCAATGTTTTTATACAGTCATGCATCACTTAATGATGGGGAAACATTCTGAGAAATGAGTCCTTTGGTGATTTCATCATTGTGCAAGCATCATAGAGTGTACTTACACAAACCTAGATGGTATAACCTACTACACGCCTAGGTGCATGGTGTATGCTATAGCCATCATAATCTTATGGGACCACCACTATATGTGTAGTCCATTGGCCAAAACATTGTTATGTAGCACATGACTATAGTTTTCAGTGTACAGACATTCACCTCCTTGGTTAAATTGATTTCCAAGTATTTTATTCTTTTTGATGCTATTGTAAATGAGATCATTTTATTAATTTCTTTTCTGGATAGTTTATTATTAGTGTATAGAAACACTGCTTATTTATATGTTGATTTTGCATCTTGTAACTTTAGTGAATTTGTTTATTAGTTCTAACCCCTTTGTGGGGGGAGTGTTTAAGGTTTCCTACATATAAGATCATGTCTCTGCAAACACACAATTTTACTTCCTCCTTTCCTATCTGGATGCCTTTTATTTCTTTTTCTTGCCTAATTACTCAGGCTTGGACTTCCAATACTATGTTGAATAGAAGTGGCAATAGTGAATGTCCTCGCCTTATTCCTGATCTTAGAGGGAAAAGTTTCAGTCTTCCACCACTGAGTATGATGTTAGCTGTGAGCTTGTCATACATGGCCTTTTTTATGGTGAAGTACATTCCTTCTACACCTAATTTATTGAGAGACTTTAATCATGAAATGATGTTGAATGTTGTCAAATGCTTTTCCTGCATCTATTGAGATAATCGTGATTTTCATCCCTTATCAGCTAATGTGATTTATCGCATTTATTGATTTGCATGTGTTCACTACCCTTGCATCCCAGGGATAAACCCCACTTTATCATGGTGTATGATCCTTTTAATGTGTTACTGAATTCAGTTTACTCATATTTTCTTGAGGATTTTCACATCTATGTTCACCAAGAATATTGTAATTTTCTTTTCTTTTAGGGTCCTTGTCTGGCTTTAATATCACAGTAATGCTGTCCTTGTAAAATGTGTTTGAAAATGTTCCTTTGTCTTTAACTTTTTGGAAGAATTTAAGAAAGATTGGCATTAATTTTTCTTTAAATGTTTGGTAAAATTCAACAGTGAAACCATCAGGTCATGGGCTTTTCTTTGTTGGGAGGTTTTTGATTACTGATTTAATCTCCTCATTATTGATCTGTTCAGATTTTCTGTCTGGTATGAGTCGTATTCACATAGCAAATATGATCTAAATAGTTGATGAGGGAAAGGCCTACTTTACATAAAAATTCTCACCAATGCACATAGAAAAATGAAAAATTTTTAAAAATCATCATTTTACAAGCCCTAATGAAATACTATTTAAACCATTAAGAAAGAGGTTGATATAAAACTTAACAGTGGAAGAATCCAGCTGTTGCTAGTTGACTGATCAAGCTTAGCACCACACAAAAAAATGTGACAACCAAACATTATGTTTCTCCTGATAGCATTCATTATGTTTCTCCTTTTAGCATGAATAAAGAAGCACATGGCACTATCTATGAAGAATTCTTGATTTTTTAAAAAGTTTAAATCTAATCAAGTCTTTATTTGGATTGTGTTTGAATAAACCAGCTTTAAAAAGGAATTTTTGAGAGAGTTGGGGAAATTCGTATATGGGGTAAGGATTAGAAAACTTTAAGGAACTGATTGTTTTGTTAATGCTAAGGGTATTGTGCTTGTGTAAGAACATATTTTTAAAAAATATG
>NW_007749398.1:0-668 GCF_000696425.1 Galeopterus variegatus | reverse complement strand
CATTTCAGTCACTACAGCCGAGCTACCTGACATGTGAATGAAGCTATTTTGAAAGTTCCAGGCTTGGCCAAGCTCCCAGCTAAATGCAACACATGAGTGGCCCCAGCCAATAATGCCCAGGGCACAAGAAACACTCAGTTAAGTTTAGCCAACATATAGAATAGGAAGAAATAATAAATTATAAGTATTTTAAGCAACTACAGTTGTTACATATTAAAGATAACGAAAATAGATCTCAGTTTCCATCTGGTGTGTCTTTCATCCTGAAAGATTAATTTCATCCTGTATTAATTTCTTGGCTTATAGTAAAGGTCTGTTGGTGTTGAATTTTCTCTGTTTTTATTTATCTGAAAATGTCTATTTTGCCTTCAATTTTGCAGGATTTTTTTTCAGGATAAAAAAATGCTTGACTGGCAGTGTTTGTCTTCCTATGGTTCTGTCTAAAGGGACAAAGGTTTTCGTGCAGCCAGGTTGTTTTATTATCCATTTAAATGTAATTCTTCATTTCTTTGTCAAAAATAGCAAATGTGTTTAGTACAATTATAAGAATAAATAAAAGCATGACTATTGTAGAGCTTAATGATGACTTATAGCTTATACTTCTTTCTCTTTTTTTATAGTTTATACTTTCTAAAGACTTCAGATTCATCTGAAATGGCAATTAAATT
>NW_007749397.1:10683-10995 GCF_000696425.1 Galeopterus variegatus | reverse complement strand
TAAGCAATAAGTAAAATCAAGATCTAATTGAGTGGCCTGGAAGCCGATGCTGGCTTACCTTTTGGAACTCATGGAGCTCTGTAACCAAGGTCAGGATGACAGATGCTTTGGATATTCCCAAGAGGTCACCCACTTGGAGTCTTTTAGAGGGCTGTGCATGTCATAACACTGTCCCCTGGAGAACTGGGAGTCCAGGAAGGAAGGAACAGAGAAAGGTTGAAGGAAATCAGAACATGTCACCCCAAAATATTCCACTTTGGCATGTTGGTTATTTTGAGGTGAAGGCAATTAAGAAACATCAGATACAGGACT
>NW_007749397.1:8248-8586 GCF_000696425.1 Galeopterus variegatus | reverse complement strand
CGGACAATGACTGTTGTGTTCAACACCACATCCCCAGTGCCTGGCATACACTAGTCCTCCTTCAGTCACTCCTGTTCACTGAAGGAGTGCACACACAACTACACACGTGCAACTCCCTTACACCTGTTATATGTGAGCTCTCCTGGTCAGTGGCCAACATTTATATTTGGGGAAATAAGGATAACCCAGTTGGCACTCCCCCTGTAGTTTTTCACTATCAGTTAGGATGGCAGACAGGAGTTAGCAAATATCAAGATAGAACAGCTGCTTGGTAATGAAGAAGTTTCTTTGACGGCTCAGCCTCTGACTCACCCATTACCAAGGACAAATCACTTAAC
>NW_007749397.1:2435-2782 GCF_000696425.1 Galeopterus variegatus | reverse complement strand
GCCCAAGAATGGTAATCAGAGTCCAGTGGGTCTGGAGTGCTGTATGTTTGTGGGAGGAAGAGAAGAGGGATCACTGGAGGCCAATGGAGATGGGAAATATTTTGAGCGTAGATTGCAGTGTGTCTTGAATGTTCTATTGAGAGGAAGAGAATAAAAAAGGTCAGGAACCTTTTTCATGGATGGGTCCAGCCTGCTAAAAGATGACTGATCTATTATGACAATTGCACTTGTTTATTTTCTTATATAGGGTGTGCAGTCCCACTAGAGTGAATGCTCCTTGAAGGTTCGGACAATGACTGTTGTGTTCAACACCACATCCCCAGTGCCTGGCATACACTAGTCCTCCT
>NW_007749397.1:0-358 GCF_000696425.1 Galeopterus variegatus | reverse complement strand
ATGATAATATTGGGGGACCTGATCACACGTCTCAGCATTGGACAGATCACCTAGGCAACAAGTCAACAGAGTAACCATTATTCTTTCAGTAGGAGAGAAGAAATCTAGGGTAATTAGAGGGGGGAGGAGAGAGGGAGGGGGGTGGGGAGAGATTGGACAAGGCGCATAAAGAATAATTATGAATTGTAACAATATATATGCTAGTAATATTGATTCGATCAACATATCTCAATGTTGAACACCAAAAATATGTATAATCAATTTTGACTCAAAATAAAAATAAAACATAAAAAAGGTAAATCGTAAATGACTTATAAGTAAACTTGTGCCAAAAGTGTGGAGGAGAGTGTGTAATTCT
>NW_007749396.1:10748-11463 GCF_000696425.1 Galeopterus variegatus | reverse complement strand
AGTGTCCTTACCACCGTAAACAATTAAACAAAAATCATTGCAAATAAAGTTGACATGTCCTGTTTTTACTCTACCCAGGTCTAATTTTCTTCCCTGCTCAGAGCCAACTGTGATACTCAGTTTGGGTGGTAATAGACTTTATCTTAAATTTTTGGAAATGTCTATATTTAGATGGATTTTATTAGCTGGATCTTATTTTTTGCTGAATAATAGTCTTCTGTTAGTCTAATTACGTTGCTGTATAATATTTTTTCTGACTGCTTTTAAGAATTTTCTCTTTATCTTGATGCTCTGTAATTTCATTATAATATACCTGCGTGTGAAAAAAAAAATGTGTACATCTTGTTTAGAAGATAAAGCCATTTGTTTTTCATCAAGTTGGAAAAAAATTCAGCCACAACTGTCCAGGATATTACTTCTAGGTAATTCCTGTTCTTCACTGGTGTGCTTTGCTAACCCATGGATGATGGAACTCCTCAGCTGAACCTCTGAAATTCGCTGTTATAATTTACGTATCTTTATTTAATGACTTACCTAAAATATATTCCAGTTTTAAGGGTATTATTAAATAACTATGCTGTGTTTATGCATGCATAGATACCTATATATCTCTATGTTATACATACACATACTCACCGTCCCCCACCCCCTCACCCCCCAGTTTACTATTCCTTCATATACAATCATTTTTTATTCAGATCTGGTTGTACTTTCT
>NW_007749396.1:3101-6441 GCF_000696425.1 Galeopterus variegatus | reverse complement strand
CAGAATTTTGAGCACTGGAGCAGTAATATAAGATATTTGTCATCTGTTTTGAGGATCAATATACAGGTACATAAGTGGGTGAGATAGTTGAAATTAGAAACAAAGAGACATATTATGAGGTCTTTGCAGTAGTCCAGTGAAATGATGATAGTGGCTTAGCTCAGCGGTAGCAGTGGAAGTGGGAGATGTTATTGGAAGTTGATGTAAATAGACCTAACAATTTCCGAGAATGAATAGACTAACCATATAATTTACTGTCAAAACTGAGACAATTACAAGAAAGAGGGTACTAATGTAATAAAATATATTTATATTATAACTACACATATTAATTATATGCTATATAATGTTTGGATTTTAATTAGTTGAATTAATTCATTTCCTGAATAATATATTTGTCTTAGCTTTATTGTATAATAAATTACCACAAATTTAGCAGTTTACAGCTATGCAAATGTATTACCTCAGATTTTAGTTAGAATTCTAAGTGTGGGTTAACTGGGTCCTCTGCTCAGAATCTCACTATAATGAAATCAAGTTTTCTTCATGAGCCACAATCTCATCTGAGGCTTGCAGTCTTCTTCCAAGTTCACTCGTTGTTAGCAGAATTCAGTTCCTTGCGGTTGTATGACTGAGGTCCCATTTTCTTTCTGGCTATAAGTGAGGAGACAATTTCAGCTCTTTGAAGCTACTCTCCAGTTCCTACACATGTGACCCACTCTCAACATGGCAGGTAAATTAGAATTGGCAGGAGAATTTCTTTCCAGTCCTCTGCAATGGAATCTTATATAATGTAATTTAACTAAGGGAGTGAATGTCCCACCATATTCACAAGTCTCTTTCATACTCTATGTGAGGAAATTATACAGGATTATGCAATAGAAGGATTATACAATAGGGGGTGAGCACCTTGGCAGTGAAATTAGACATCTTCATACTAAAATACTTTTTTCAATATAGCTTTATTACTTTATTTTTCAAAAAAATCTAGCAATTTTATTCAATATTGCATTTAATGGTTATTAAATTGTTATTGGTGTGCTTGGTCTGATCAGAGCAATTTGTGGAAAATGAAGGCAATTCTCAATTTTCTGACCATCAGTAGGAAGGTAGATTTGGTATATACAAATGTTTGCAGGTGGGAATATGTGATAGTGAAATTCTGTGGAAGATGTAGAACTAAGAACTGTTGAGGATAGTTTACACTGAAAGGTATCCTGTTTATTGAAGGTTTGACATATTCAGGATAAGTTTAATGGAAGAACTGGAATTAGGATGATAGAATATAGTGACTATCACTTCTATTTATAAGCCAAAATGCTCCCTAAATTGTCTTTCACAATCTAAGCCAACTTCAGAAAAGAATCACAAGGTCACTGACACAATAATGCTGGGATTATTCTAAAAATGAAACAAGTTGAATAATTTTTTTCCTAAATGAAAAGATATTGTGCTGTGTTCCTTCATGGAAGACAAAGTGGCCATCCCACAATCATCTTGAAAGGTCTTAGGAATAGAGAAGCATGAGATCCCCAGATACCTGGTTATATTACTTGTGAGCACTAATATTTCTTACAGCAGTGGCAGAGAAAGATTCCTCAAGCGCACTCCCACCTCACTTCCATTTTTAATAAGGGAACTCAATTATTATCCTTCAAAATTAGGAAGAAATGCAATTTGGAACATAAAACAGAGGAATTTGCAATATCTTGGAGATTATTGATTACAGGAGAGTAAATAAGTAGAAGTCAGAAAAAAAATCTATCAATAAAGTTGTGAGAAAGATAAGTAGGGGAAAAAAGTTGATTATGAATGCCAGTTTGTATATTGAGGTATGTCAATAGATTGCATACTTGCAAATGCTGGGCCTTTAAAAAACTAACACCACCTTAAAGTGACATTACAAGTGGATTAACATGGCAGCCTAAGACAGAGCCGGGAGGAAGCAGGGTGGGAGCATCTGCGGGAACCTTGCCTTAGCCCTTATTGGCCACACTTGTGAACACTGTGTAATTGCAATAGCTAGGTATTGAGACAGGATGCATGCCCTTAACTCTTAAGGTGATTGGAGGATGTAAAAACCCTGCCTTTGCCATTTACCTTTAAAAGCCAATGCTTGTGTGTTAATAAACGGAACTGCTTGACAGAACCCCCACCGCGTCTGAGTGTCCTTTAACTGGGCTGTTTTGGGGCCAGTGGTGTGCTCACCTCTCTTCACGGCTCTCTTCCCCTGTCTCCTTCAAAAGGGGAATGGAGGGAAAGAGGAATTTTGGGCCGTTTGCTCGCCCACTGAAAGGAACAAGGCTAGGGCTGTACAGGTCAGCTGCTGGCAGCTGAACTGACAGAGTGGTGCCCCGTGTGAGGCATTTTTTAAAAACTCGTGGATGAAAGAAAAATGAGTGAGCAAGGGCCTGGCTGCTTGGTCCTGAAAGAAGGTCGACAAAGGGTGATCAACCAACAGAGTGGCCCCTGCAACCGCGGTAGTCACCGTAAAGTAATCCGCCTGCGCCTTAGGGTGAGTACCATAACAGGGGGAAGTCCCTGCACTTCTCTGCCCTGTGCTACCTGTGTCCCTTCCTCACGGGGCAACATGGGAGGCATGTATGGAAAGAGTGATGAGACAGCCTGCAAGGCTCTAAAGTACATGTTAAAAAGCAGAGGCTTAGAAATATCTGACTAAACGGCCACTGATGCCTGGCATCATGTAGTGAAGGTTGCCCCTTGGGCACCTTCGTCTGACTTGTTCTCATATGAGACTTTTGACCAGGTGCAGACCTTGGCCAGAAAGAATGAGATTAGTCATGGGCTAGACCCCCCCTTAGGGTTCTATCTAACCATCTCTGCCCTAAAACTTTGCTTCCGTCCTGAACATCAGGAAGGGGCAAAAAGGGATTCGGTACAGTTCGATGAGGGAAAAGAAAAAGAAACAAAGCTGCCAATGCAAGGCCCTGAGCCATTGAGTGATACCTATGCCCCTACTCTGTACCCTCCTCTCCTGGCATATTCACCCTGCCAAAGTTTAGCCGAAGGAGAGAAAGCAGCACCTGAAGAAGTACAGGAGGCTAGTCCACCTTTAAAAACATCCTCGGCACAGCCGCAGGCTTTTCCTATAATGGCTCCCTGGGAACAGCCAGCTATCCACAGCCCATGGGGGGAAGCGACCCCTCAGGCCTATCTGGTTATTGTTGCTCCCGGTGGAAATAGGATGGCTGCTTGGTACCCTTGGGAAGCTCATGATCTTAAAGAGCTGAAAAAGGCTGTTGCAGAGGGTGGGCCCAATTCCCCATGGGCAGAAACCATCCTCCAGGGCTTAGCGCATCAATCCTGTACGACTCAAGAT
>NW_007749396.1:1536-2269 GCF_000696425.1 Galeopterus variegatus | reverse complement strand
CCAATGCAAGGCCCTGAGCCATTGAGTGATACCTATGCCCCTACTCTGTACCCTCCTCTCCTGTCATATTCACCCCGCCAAAGTTTAGGTGAAGGAGAGAAAGCAGCACCTGAAGAAGTACAGGAGGCTAGTCCACCTTTAAAAACATCCTCGGCACAGCCGCAGGCTTTTCCTATAATGGCTCCCTGGGAACAGCCAGCTATCCACAGCCCATGGGGGGAAGCGACCCCTCAGGCCTATCTGGTTATTGTTGCTCCCGGTGGAAATAGGATGGCTGCTTGGTACCCTTGGGAAGCTCATGATCTTAAAGAGCTGAAAAAGGCTGTTGCAGAGGATGGGCTCAATTCCCCATGGGCAGAAACCATCCTCCAGGGCTTAGCGCATCAATCCTGTACGACTCAAGATTGGAAAGTGCTCTGTAAGGCTGTCCTCCCTCCAAATCTGTTTATCAAATTCTGTGCCTTCTTTAAGGAAGAGTGCCATGTGCAGGCAGAGATAAACCAAGCAGCCAACCCACCCATCCCTATCAGCTTTGGCATGCTGTCTGGAACAGCAGATCAATTTAGTACTGGAATCCAACAGGCTGCTATTCCAGCCCCCTACCAGGACCAGGTTAGGGCAACAGCATTAGCCGCATGGAAGAAGTTGGCTGAAGGGCCCAGTGAGCCCGCAATGGCCGGGGTCACCCAGCGACCCCCCCCGGACCCGCCCCCCTTCTTTGTTTGGGGGGGAA
>NW_007749396.1:0-1526 GCF_000696425.1 Galeopterus variegatus | reverse complement strand
TAGCGTGGGATGGCATGACTGCTGACCACAAGCTTGCCTGTGCTGGGCTCAAAGATTGTTCTATGGAAAAGTGGGTCATTGCCAGTAGAGATGTTGGAAGCTACCATCAACAAACCAGGGCCTTAACTTCCGCTCTACAAATTCAATCAGAAACCCTTGCAGGTGCTATGACACAGGCTTTTAGTTTCAGGATCCCTAAGGAGAGCCCCAGCCAACCCTCCTATAGGGGTCAATGTTATGGCTGTGGGGAACCAGGTCATTCCAAAAGGGACTGTCCCAACTGGAAAAATAAAAACCTTCCTTCTACGCCATCTCCTAGGCATGGTAAGGGGTTCATTGGAAGCATGAGTGCCAGTCTAAGTTTGACAAGGATGGAAAGCCTTTAAACTAGAGGAGGGGTGATCCCCAGCCCCATCACCCAAAGGGGATACAAAGCCAGCACCTTCATGCCCTTCCAGGTGGCCAGTACCCCAGGCCCATTGGACTATGACTATAGTCCCTGGTTTAAGACCAAAAATGAATCTTAAAATTCAAGGTAAAGAGTTCCGATGCCTCATTGACACAGGGGCGGATCAAACAGTCCTTAGATGGGAAGAAGTCCCTTCAAGCTGGAAGTTAGTTCCAGGCCCCCAAATTTTGGGCGTAAGGGGAACAACCCCAACGTGGGAAACCCATGAAATCCTTCACTGGGAAGATGCTGATAGAAGAAAAAGGGAAGTAAAACCTCTCATTGCTGCCAGATTGGCAGCCAACATATTAGGCCAAGATGTTCTAGGCCAAGCAGATGCTTTCATTGCCACTGACCATAAGGCCTTTATTCTAGATGAGGAGGATTATCAGCAACAGTTTAATCTCCCCTGTTTTCCAAACTATAGGGGAGATCCCACTTCTCAGGACCTAAGAAACAATCTGCCTCTTCCCAGAGTCAAGTTCCCAAAAAACTCCTCATAAACAGATGGCAGGTCACCCCTAATCCTAGAGGCCACTGTTCCCCTGGTGCCCCCCATCCATTGGGTGAATGGGCCCCCAGTTTGGGTAGAGCAGTGGCCACTTCCTGATAANCTCATGCACTCAGCCTAACTCTCTCCTGCTTGACTAAATGAGGGTTACAGGTGTCAGCCAATAAGGTCCAGACCATACCACCGTTTAAAATTCTGGGCACACTTTTAATGTTAGAAAAGGCTAGCCCATTAAAGCCTCAGCTAACCATCTCAAACTCGTATACTCTCCTTAAATTACAAAAGCTTCTAGGCGAAATAAATTGGCTATGCTCATGCATTCCCCTTTCCACTGGCCAGCTCATTTCCCTGTTTGCCCTGTTGCATGCTTCTGACCCCAGCACCCCCTTCATGATTCCGCTTGAGTGCTGTCAGCTTTTAAAGTCAGTCCAAGATCTCCTAAATAGCGCCCAGTTGAAACAATATGACCCTGAGTCCCCTATAGAGTTATGGCTCATGGCAACTAGCACCACATACATGGCTGCCCTAACCCAAAGCGGGGAGCCACTCCAATGGGTACACTTATCC
>NW_007749395.1:0-10998 GCF_000696425.1 Galeopterus variegatus | reverse complement strand
ACTCTGTACCCCATGAATATGTATAAATAAAAATAATAAAAATTTTTAAAAGTAATTTTTTTTAACCAAGGCTTATTTAGAGGAATGCTTCTATGTAGTAACTTCCAGTCTTTAAATATTATTCATTTGTAATAATTTTTGTACTGTATATTTGATGCTATGCTATTCAGCAAATATTATTGTTATATATTCATTTTGGATTCTATCTTTATTTATATAACATTTCAGTCTTCATCCTGGAATTCAACTTTGTCAGAAATAAATACTGCTACTTTTTAATCCACTTTTCAAAGTTGTCTAATAAATCTTTGCTTATTAAAAAAAAACTTTTCCTGGTCATTTTATTTTGAACATATCTCTTGAGAGCAAAATATGTTTGATTTTTAAAATCCAATGTGATCATCTTTTAATGTTTTTATTTATTTTTGCTGTGGTACTTCTGCTTCTTTTTAAAAAGTTTACTTCCTCTTTTTAATGTTTCTTATTCTTATTTTCAACCTTGCAGTCTCCTGTGGTTAAGTTGATGCACTCTAGTTTCAATTTTACTTGTGACTCTTTAAATTTATAAAATCATTTAAAATGTATATTTCTTAATCAAAATTAAGAATGAGATAATTTTTAAAAATTCTGTATCAAGCAAGGGGTTTAATGTGTTTTTATTCCCCTTTCCCATTTCTGAGATTTTAAAAACATAAACTTAATTTATTGCTATTAAATGATTAAAAAATATATATTATATAGTTTTGAGAGGTGTTTTACATTTATATTTAGTTTGCTCAGCATTTTTATAACATTTATTTAGACCATATTTTAAAAATTTCAGTGTTCACCAACCAGTCCTTTTATATCACAAAAACCTATTTTCTCTGAGTCTTCTCTTGACCACTTGCTGTATGTCTGTTAGTAATCCTTTATCCAGTTTAAATTTAGCCAGAATTGTAGCTGCATTTTCTCTTAGTTTTCAGTGTTACAGAAAGGACAGCTTATTTTTGTTCTGTTGTAGGTAACCCCTTTTTCTATGGCTAAAGGCTTATATGCCTTTTTCATCCACTCTCGTGATTTAAGAGTTAGAACACATCTCAGTGGCGGCTTCTCTCATCAGTTTAGGTTGGAACATGGTGATCAAACCATTTTCTCCACGTTCTCCAGTGGTTTTTGGCTCTGTAATGTTTTTGCCAATTATTTTAAATCAAAACTTTCTTTTCTCCCTTTCTAGTTTCCTCCTCAATAATTCATGGTATTTAAATTGGTGGTGGTGTTCTGGGCATGTATCATTTTCTCTTTCTTCATTTTTATCTCCTTATCTCTTCCCATTCGTCCTGAACACCCAACTTTCTCTCTTCTACATGATCCACACTGCTTTTTACCAGACATAAAGCAGATATTTAATTTAAGGTGGCAAATGTTTCCTTGCTGTTCTTCCGGGTCTCACCAGCAACTCTTTAAATTTCACCCACTTAATTTGCATCTTACCCCTGTTTCTTTCTCCCAGCTCTTTGCTAAAGCATTTGCCCTTTGCTTTCCCGATACTGAACTGACAGAGCCCATCAAAAGGCCTAACCCCTGCATCGTGCCTCCTCCCACCCTGCCATGTCCCCTCCTTGCTCATCCCTTTCTCCCATCCCCTGAGTCATTTAGTTAAGTTTCCTTCTTGAGATAAAAGCAGAAAGGTAGGCTCTGAAGGGATTATAACTACCCACAAACCCACACCCACACAGCGTGGGGTTGGCTGAGCTGCATACAGACCTCAGTTTTGGAGCATGGAGAGAGATGAGAATCGGAGCTGCAGAGGGCAGCTGTTGTATTTATCTTTGTAATGAGTAGTATCTCCTATTTTCTGGTAAAAGTTTGCCTGCCAACCACAGTTTCAGTATTCTTGTAGGGTTCCCACTTTTTCTTCTTTTTTAAAAATTGAAACAATTTTATTTTCCCTTAAAAAAATTTTTTTTTATTGAATCAAAAGTGATTATACATATTTTGGGGGTTCAACATTGAGATATGTTGACCAAATTAATATTACTAGCATATATATTGTTACAAATTGTACTTATTCTTTATGCCCCTTGTCCAATCCCTCCCCATCACCCTTTCCCTCCCCGCTCCCCCTCTAATCACCCTAGATCTCTTCTCTCCTTCTGAAAGAATAATGGTTACTCTGTTGATTTGCTGCCCAAATGATCTGTCCAATGCTGAGAGGCGTGATCAGGTCCCCCCATACTATCATAGAGCAGATGTTTCTTCCGTCACTATGAAATGGGCTCTGTGGAGACAGACATCCTCCTCCTTTCTTTATCTCTGCTGGTGACTCTCCTTGTGTCATTAAATTGAAACAATTGATTACACATTGTCTGTGGGGTAAATAGTTGAATATCAATATCTGTGTTCAATATGTGATGCTCAAATCCGGATAATTAGTATATTCATTATTACACATTGTAATCATTTTTTTGTGTCCCTTTACCAATTTCTCACTAATACTCCCTTCTCTTCCTCTTATCCACCTCTTTTGGCTTCAGTTCTGTTCTCTCCTTTTGAAAGTTGAATGAATTATTGTGATTGTTGTATCTTTCTTTCTTTTAAAATTTATTTATTTTTTTTTTAGCTGACACTTATAAGTGAGGACGTGTGGTATTGCTCTTTCTGTGTCTGGCTTATTTCACTGAACATTATTTTCTCTAGTTCATCCACGTTGCTATGAATGGCAGCATTTCATTCTTTTGTGTGGCAGAGTAGTATTCCATTGTGTAGATATACCACATTTTCCTTATCCGTGGACATTTAGGTTGTTTCCAACTCTTGGCTATTGTAAATAGAGCTGCAATAAACATGGGAGTGTGGGTATCACTTTGACAGGACGACTTTCACTCCTTTGGGTATATACCCAGGAGCGGGATTGCTGGATCATATGGCAGTTCTATCTGTAGTTGTCTGAGGAAACTCCATACTGTTTTCCATAATGGTTGCATTAATTTACAGTCCCACCAAGTGTAGGAGAGTTCCACTTTCTCCACATCCTTGCCAGCATTTGTTGTTCTCTGTCTTTTTGATAATGGTCAGTCTAACTGGCATGAGATGATATCTCAGTGTGGTTTTGATTTGCATTTCCCTGATGCTGAATGATGTGAACATTTTTTTCATGTGTCTCTTGGCCATTTGTATATCTTCCTTTGAGAAATGCCTATTCAGCTTCTTTGCCCATTTTTTAAAAAGGGTTCCTTTTTTTTTTTACTGTTATGTTGTCTGAGTTCTTTGTATATTCTGAATATTAATACCTTGTTGGATGCATAGTTTGCAAGTATTTTCTCCAATTCTGTAGGTTATCTTTTCTCTCTGTTGGTTGTTTCTTTTGCTGTGCAGAAGCTTTTTAGTTTGATATAATCCCATTTGTTTACTTTTTCTTTTGTTGTCTGTGCTTTTGAGGTCTTATTCATAAAGTCTTTGCCCAGTTCTACTTCCTGAAGTGTTTCCCCCAGGTTTTCTTATAGTAGTTTTATAGTTTCAGGTCTTATATTTAAGTTTTTAGTCTATTTTGAGTTGATTTTGGTATATGGTACAAAGTACGGGTCTAGTTTCATTCTTCTACAAATGAATATTCACTTTTCCAAGCACCATTTATTGAAGAGGTCATCTTTTCCCCAATGTATGTTCTTGGTGCCTTTGTCAAAGATCAGTTGACTGTAAGTATGTGGGTTGATTTCTGGGTTCTCTATTCTGTTCCATTGGTTCAAGTGTCTGTTTTTATGCCAGTACCATGTTGTTTGGGTAACAATAGCTTTGTAGTATAATTTGAAGTCAGATACTGTTATGCCTCCAGCTTTATTTATTTATTTTTGCTCAGGATTGCTTTATCTATTCAGAGTCTTTTGTTGCTCCATATGAATGTTAGGATTATTTTTTTTTGTTCATTTCTGTGAGGAATGTTATTGGTATTTTGATGGGGATTGCATTGAACCTGTAGATAACTTTAGGTAATATGGACATTTTCACAATGTTAATTCTTCCAATCCAAGAGCATGGAATGTCTTTTCATCTTTTTGTATCCTCTTTAATTTCTTTCAGCAGTGATTTGTAGTTCTCTTTATAGTGATCTTTCACCTCCTTGGTTGAGTGTATTCCAGGGTAGGGGTGACTATTGCAAATGGGCATACTTTCTTGATTTCTTTTTCTGTTAGCTTGTTATTGGAGTATAAAAACACCACTGATTTTTGTGTGTTGATTTTGTATCCTGCAACTTATTGAAATCATTTATTGGCTGTAAGAGTTTTTTTTTTGAAGAACCTTTAGGTTTTTCTGTACATAAGATCATGTCATCTTTAAACAGTTGGACTTCATCTTTTCCAGTATGGAAGCTCTTTATTTCAATTACCTGATTGCTCTGGCTAATACTTCCAATACTATGTTAAGAAGGAGTGTTGAGAGTGGAAATCCTTGTCTTGTTCCTTGTTCCTGCATAACACTGGTGGTAGGTTTGTCATATATGACTTTTACTGTGTTGAGATACTTTCCTTCTATCCCTAATTTGCTGAGAGTCTTTATCATGAAAGGATGTTGAATTTTGTCAAATGCTGTTTCTGCATATATTGAAATAATCATATGGGCTTTTTTCCTTACTTTTGTTGATGTGGTGTATCGCATTTATTATTTGCACATGTCGAACCATCATTGCATCCCTGGGATGAATCCCACTTGATTGTGGTATATAATTTTTTTGATGTGTTGCTGTACTCTGATTGCTAATATTTTGTTGAGGATTTTTGTTTCTATGTTCAGCACAGAAATTGGCCTATAGTTCTCTTTTTTGTTGTATCTTTGTGTGGTTTTGGTATCAGGATGATGCTGGCCTCATAGAATGAATTTGAGAGGATGGCCTCTGTTTCAGTTTTTTAAAATAGTTGAAGAGAATTGGTATTAATCCCTCTTTAAAGGTTTGGTAGAATTTGCCAGTAAAGCCATGCAGTCCTGGGCTTTATTTTTGTTTGGAGGCTACTGATTACTCCTGCAATCTTGTTGCTTATTATTAGTCTGTTTGGGTTTTCTATATTTTTTTGGTTCAATCTTGGTAGTTTGTGTGTCTAAAAATTTATCCATTTCCTCCAGATTTTCAAATTTGTTGGTGTATATTTGTTTGTTATAGTCTCGAATGATTCCTTGTATTTCTGTGATTGGTTGTAATGTCTCTTTTTCATTTCTGATTTTTGTTAATTTGGGTTTTCTCTCTTTTTAGTTAGCTTAGCTAATTGTTTGTCTATTTTGTTTATCTTCTTAGAAAAGGAACTTTTTGTTTCACTGATCTTTTGTTTCATTTTTTGGGGCTTTATTTCATTTAGTTCTGCTCTGATCTTAATTCTTTCTTTCCAACTGCTAATTTTGGGATTGGATTGTTCTTGTTTTTCTCATTCTTTGAGATGTAGCATTATGTTGTTTAATAAAATATTTCTATTCTTTTGATGTAAGTGTTTATGGTGATATATTTCTCTCTTAGTATCACTGTTGCAGTGTCCCACAGGTTTTGGTGTGATGTGTCTTCATTTTCATTTGTTTAAAGACATTTTTTGATTTCCTGTTTACTTTCTTCTTGGACCCATAGGTCATTCAGGAGCATGTTTAATTTCCTTGTATTTGTATAGTTTCCAAAATTTCACTTGTTATTGATTTCTAGTTTTAATCTGTTGTGGCCTGAAAAGATACTTGAAATGATTTCCATTTTCAGAAATTTGTTTAAACTTGTTTTGTCACCTAACATGTGGTCTATCCTGGAGCATGTTCCATGTACTCATGAGAAGAATATATATTCTTTGGTTGTTGGATGAAATGCTCTGGAGACATCTGCTAGGTCCAATTCATCTAAAGTATACCTTAAAACCTGAGTTTCACTGTTGATTATTTACCTATATGATCTGTCCAATGCTGAGAGAGGGCTGTTCAGTTCCCCAACTATTGTCATATTGGGGTCTATCTTTCATTAGGTCTAATAGTGTTTGCTTTATAAATCTGGGTGCTCTGGTGTTGGGTGCATGTATATTTATGATTGTTATGTCTTCTTGCTGGATACATCCTTTTATCATTATATAATGGCCTTGTATGGTTCTTAGTTTAAAGTCAGTTTTATCCAAAATAATAGTAGATACTACTGCTTGATTTTCGTTTCCATTTGTGTGGTATATCTTTTTCCACCCCTTCATTCTTAGTCTGTGTGTGTCTTTACAGGTGGAGTGAGTCTCTTGTAGACAGCATGTAGTTGAGTCTAGCTTTTTAATTCAGTTAGTCACTTTGTGTGTCTTTTGAGTGTGGAATTTAATCTATTTACATTTAGTATTGTTATTGAAAGGTATTGTCTTACTTCTGACACTTTATTGCTTTTAGTTTGAGTTTTTAAAATATCTTTTGTTCCTTTCTTCCTCCTTTATTGTTTGTCTTTGGTGTTTGTTAGTTTTTTGAGGTGGTAAGATATAGTTTCTTTCTCTTTCTCATTTGCATTTTGTTCTGTGAGTGGGTTGTGTTCTGTCTTGTGTATTTGTGGTAGTGATTATTGTTGTTTGGATTTCAGATGTAGCATTCCCTTGAGGATTTCTTATAGGGCTGGTCATATGGTGGTGAACTCTCACGACTTTTGTTTGTCTGGGAAATACACTATTTCTCCCTCACTTCTGAAGGGTAGCATTGCTGGGTATAGATTTCATGGCTGGCAGGTTTTTTCTTTTAGTACTTTGAACATTGTCACCCCATTCACTTCTGGCTTGTAGAGTTTCTATTAAGAAGTCTGCTGGTAAGCTGATGGGGACTCACTTATAGGTGACTTGACACTTTCTCTTGCTGTTTTTAAGTTTCTCTCTTTGTCTTTGAGATTTGCCAGTTTGACTATAATGTGTCATGGAGAGGTCCTTCTTGGATTGAATCTGTTTGGGCATCTTTGAGCCTCCCAAATCTGAAGGTCCATGTCTCTCTCTGTACCTGGGAAGTTTTCTGCTATTATTTCATTGACTAGGTTTCAATGCCTTTTACTTTCTCCTCCCCTCTGGAACACTGATGGTTTGGGTGTTTGTATGCTTAAGGTTGTCTGCTAGCTCTGTTAGATATTTTCATTTTTTTAAAAAAATATTTTTTCTTTTTCTTTTGTTTTCCTGGGTTATTTCAAGAAGACTGTCTTCAGGATCAGAAATTCTTCTGCTTGTTCTAACCTGCTGATTAAGCTCTTGGGTGTGTTTTTTATTTCACTGAATGAATCCTTCAGTTCCAGGAGTTCTGCTACATTCTTTTTTTTTTTTTTTCTTTTTCGTGACCAGGAAGGGGATCGCAACCCTTGGTGTGGTGTCGCCCACACTGCGCTTAGCCAGTGAGCACACCGGCCATTCCTATATAGGATCCGAACCCGCGGTGGGAGCATCACTGCGCTCCCAGTGCCACACTCTCCAGATGCAGTAGTCTCCATGTGGGTACATTGACTGTAGTTAGTGTTGGAGTTGTGTGTGAGTGCCTCTGTGACCTAGACACTGGGGCATTTAGTGATTCCTTGCTCAGGTTAGTGACACTGTGTGGTTTGTCAGGGGCATGGATGAGCTTTTGAGTTCTTGGAAGAAGTGCCTGCATGCCCTGTTGCTCTTTGGCTAGGGTGGGTGACCCTGGGAGTGTTTGTTGACACCCCAGCTAGTTTTCTGAGACTCTGATGGGTGCACAGGGATATACTGGAGGTCCTCAGTTTGAATGAGTGACCTTGGGAGGGGTTTCTCTTTCCTCTTTCCTTCAGGCGGAGGCTCCTTCTGGGTCTTTGCTTCTCCCCATTGGGGGATGTGTTGGTGGTGACTGGGAATTTTCTTTCTTACTCTATTTGGGTATTTTCATTTCTTCACTCTTGGGGGGATTCTGGATGTGTCTCTCCTTGGATCAAGGCAGTTGTGTGGGCTGCACATGTACCTCCCACCTCCAGGTGTGCTGCCACATATGGCAGCATAATTCCCCCTGTGGGTTGTGCCACTGGGTTGCACGTCTGCACTTGCTCACCTCTTTCACTAGGCACCACTGGTGACTCTCCTTGTGTTGATGCAGTTGAGTAGTCTGTGGGCTGCCCCCACAGCAGTGGTGGCTACTGCTGTTGTGGTGAGCCACCCTTGTTGCGTAAGTGGCTGTGGTGGACCATTGTGTGGCAGCGATGTCTGCAGTTGTGGCAGGGGCTCTCTGTGGCTGCTGAGGTCCCTGGGCATGATTAGGTTCCCTCTTTTTCTGTATCTTATTTTTTTGTATCTTTTTTTCTCCTTAGTGGAAACTAGGGAGAGACTGCATTTTAAACCACAAGCCAATATTCACTAAAATTTTATTTCAAAGTGGATTTTCTCTCTGCTAATCATTATTCTTTGGTGATGGATACCAATGAGTTAGAATTATCTTTAAAACATCTATAAATGCCACAAGGCATAGGATGGCAAAGGTGAAATTTTATTCCTGAAACAAAGTAGGCTGAATAGTTTCAGTTTTCTCTCTAAATCATGTTGTGGAAAAAAGTGATATGATGTGGATGGTGATTTGTTGCAGTGAAAATAAGCCTGGTTTGGATATCAGAAATCTAGACTCAACCTCTGCTGCCCTATGTGACTGTGGGTTTCTGTTTCCTGATCCATGAAAGGAACAAGCCGGGCTAAAAGATCTCAGTCCTGTTGACTCTGGAATTCCACATATTTTGTAAATATGTTAATAAATATTGCATGCCATTTCGTCTTTCTGTTGTCGGACAAGCTTGGGGCAAGAAGATGGTATATTTTGTGAGAGGGCCATGGAATAGTGTATTTGTGGATTGGCAGGAAGTAACCTCACTTTTTGGTGCCAGATCTTTAAGTATATCTTTATTCCTTGCATTTTTTCATTGGAAGAACGAGGGGAGGAGTTGCATGCCAAAGGGGAGATTTTTCTTTAAGGAAATTAAGGCTGGACAATTGATTGGTTGCTATTATCAGTCACTAATGGTCCCTGATAAAGGGTAATCAGATAGCCTGAAAGGCAGGTTTTAGAGCTAAAGTACCAAGCTACCTTTATGCAGGAGATATGGGGTGACTCTGTTTGGAATAAATTGTTTTCTTTGTTAATTTTCATCAGCTCAAAAATTTTTATGGAACAATTTAGCCCTTCCCCTCCCCACTTCTTGTGTAGCTTCTTTTGACCTTGACTGTAAGTGAAAAAATGAATACATATATATATAGGAAACAGTTACTGTCAGCCAAGGAGTTTTTGCACAAATCATAAAACTTTTGATATCTTTTTATTTTCAACGACTGTGAGAATCTGAAATGCCATTTGAATAGGCTTTCTTTAGCCAATCATGTATGTTTTGTGGAATTGATCTGTGTGACTTGAAATATCAAGTTTTAATGTTCTCATCACACATTCCTTTAAAAAATACAGTTATCTGGCCTTGCAGATTTGATTCTGCAGACAGCAGAGGGACTCTTTCTGAGTCCTCCTGGGAAGACGAACTCTTACATTTTAGTGTTATTTTATGGAGATGACTTCTGTGCATTTTAAGTCAATAGGACCTCAAATCTGTTCATAGACTGGTGCGGAGGTTATTTCAGATGCTTAAGCCTCCTCCACACCTCATTGCATTCCCCCTACCCCCACTGGACTCAATTTACAAAGGCCTGGATAGCAGGATCTTTTCTTTGTTTGAAATTTTATTTTTTTATTATACATGTTTATGGGGTATGATTTGTTGTTTCAATACATGTGTGTATTGTATAATGATTTGATCGGAATAGTTAGCATATCTATCACCTAAACATTCATCATTTCTTTGTGGTTATAGCATTCAGTATCCTCTTTTCTGACTATCTTCAAATGTACAATACAATATTATTAGCTATTGTCACCCCAGGGCACCAGAACTTATTCTTCCTTTCTAACTGTAACTTTGTACCAGTCTACCAACCTTACCCCTCACCTCGCCCCCCGCCTCCGCTGGTAATCACTATTCTATTCTCTAGTTCTCTCTTTTTTCTCTCTCTCTCTTTTTATTTTTCTTGATTGACCCATGATAATTGTATGTATTTATAGAATACAATATGATAATTGGGTACATTCATACTGTGTGCAATGATTGTATCGGGGTGCTTAGTATATCCATCACCTCAAACATTCGTCATTTCTTTGTGTTATGAACGTTCAAAATCATCTTGACTAGCTATTCAAAGGTGCACAGTTCTTTGTTGTTAACTGTAGTCTCTCTGTATCACTATAGAACGCTAGATCCCATTCTTCCTATCTCTCTAATATTTTAAATTCACTGACCACCCTTTCGCCAGCCTCCCCTCTCCCCGCCAGTCTCTAGAAACCACTATTCTACTTTCTACTTCTGAGAGATCAACTTTTTTAGCTTCTGCATCTGAGTGAGAACATGTGGTGTTTCTCCTTCTGTGTCTGGCTTATTTCACTTAACATAATTTTATCCATGCTCATCCTTGCTGCCGAAAATGGCACAATTTCATTCTTTTTTTATGGCTGAGTAGTATTCTATTGTGTATATACACCACATTTCCCTTGTCCAGTCATCTGTCAATGGACATTTAGGTTGGTTCCAACTCTTGGCAGTTGTGAATAGAACTGCAACAAACATGGGAGTGTAGTTCCTTTGACTTGTTGATTTCCATTCTTTTGTACATTTATCTAGTAGTGGGATTACTGGATCATATGGTAGTTTTCTCTGTAGTTGTTTGAGAAATCTCCATACTGTTTTCCATAGTGGCTGTACTAATTTACATTCCCACCAACAACGTACAAGAGTTCCCCTTTCTCCACATACTCACCAGCATTTGTTATTGTCTGTCTTTGATAATGCCGTTCTAACTGAGGTGAGATGATGATGTGGTTTTGATTTGCATTTCTCTGATGATTAGTGTAGTTGAGCATTTTTTCACATGCTTGTTGGCCATTTGTGTCTTCCTTTGAAACTTGTCTATTCAGTTTCTTTGCCAACTTTTTAATTGGATTATTTGTGTTTTTACTATTGAGCTGTTT
>NW_007749394.1:2043-10999 GCF_000696425.1 Galeopterus variegatus | reverse complement strand
TAAAGCTCTTCAGCTCTTAAAAATGGCCTTGCAGGCAACACCCAACTCTATCTTCCTGCATCACCAGATAGGTTGTTGCTACAGAAAACGAATGAATAAAATAAAGAAAGCTGCAAAGTTGCAGCCTAGCAGAGAGGATGAAGAAAATGCAGACTGAATGATGAGATTAGCCATATATCATTTTGAATTTGCTATGCAGAAAAAGCCCACATTTGCATTAGCTTATATGGATTTAGCCAACATGTATACAGAGCAAGGTGAACATCAGAAGGTTGAGGACACGTTCCAGAAAGCACTCACCCTGCATGATGGTAAAAAGAGCCTTTGGCAGGAGATCCATTATCGTTACGGCTACTTTCTGGAATATCACAAGCAATCTGAAAATGATGCANGGAAGAGAGTGAAGCTCTGATGTCCTAGGAGAGACCCTGCACCTGGATGCTGGCCTGAGGCCTGTCTTTAGAAATATTAAATGTTAACATATCTAACTCTACCATCATACAAATCTTTCCTCATTAGTGTCTTCAAGAAGGTGTGACAGAAAAGATCACAAAATAGTTGGGTGGCACATTGCACTGTCGCCTCAAGTCCCACTTTTTGGCTAATGAACAGTATTCTTCTAAAGGGGAGAAAAATTAAAACTTTATTTGAAAAAATAAACTGAGAATCATTGGATTGAGAATCATCAGTCTAGACAAAGCCTCTTATTTAACCCTTGAAGAACTGAGGCTCATGTGGATCAATGGTCTTATTAACATCACCCGGTTAGTATGTCAGTTACAGAACTTATCCTGGAATCTGGTTCAAGTAGGAACCTGTTAAGCGAGAATACATTTCCTTGTCCACTTTCCATTGTTTTTTCGTGCTAATAAACTTATACACACTTGATCAACTGTTTTCTTCCTCCTGAAGGCTGCTTTTTCCTGTGTGTCATGGATCTGTTTATCTAAAGGACATATATTGCAACTACAACAATTTTGCCCTTAATTGCCCAATTCTAGAAGGGCTGGTGAGGCCCTCTGGGGTCACCACCAAGGATGCCTAAGGCAGATTCTGGATGAACTAAGGATATTTGCTAAAGGAGAGACTAAAGGTAGCACCTAATCTTACCTGCTAAGCACTGAATTAGGAACTCGACACAAGGCTTTTCTATGTCCAAAGCAACCATTGTAGCTCAAGGGAATTTCTTGAAGCTTCCAACGTGTTTGAACAAATGCATATGCTGGGAGAGTATGGTGCTACTGTACAACATTTTATAGTGGTAGGAGTAGAGGCTCTTTAAATATATATCTATGCACCAGCACAGATACCTGATCAGCCAACTCATACACAGGGAAAGGGTATAATCAAGCTCCGTACCTCTGGCTCTCTGAGTCTAATCTGTCCTCAGGTGGTCCCTGGAAAAGTCAGGGGCTAGATCTCACCTACAGGGCAGTCAATAATTGATGACCTTCACAGATGCAACTGACAAGACACCAAAAACAAACTCATTCTTGATAAGACAGTAAAGATGCATAGCACATACTGGGGCCTCTATCGCATAAAACTTCCTGTTTCCAGAGTACCAATTTGGAAGTCAGCTGGCAATTTCACAGTCACACTTGCTACTCTACAACATTTTATAGTGGTAGGTGTAGAGGCTCTTTAAATATATATCTATGCACCAGCACAGGTACCTGATCAGCCAACTTATACACAGGGAAAGGGTATAATCAAGTTCCGTACCTCTGGCTCTCTGAGTCTAATCTGTCCTTAGGTGGTCCCTGGAAAAGTCAGGGGCTAGATCTCAACTACAAGGCAGTTAATAATTGATGACCTTCACAGATGCAACTGACAAGACACCGAAAACAAACTCATTCTTGATAAGACAGTAAAGATGCATAGCACATACTGGGGCCCCTATCGCAGACAACTTCCTGTTTCCAGAGTACCAACTTGGTAGTCAGCTGGAAATTTCACAGTCACACATTCCCTCTCATTGGCTTTTGCAGACTTACCATGACTTGAAATATAAGAACTGTTTGGTGGTCCTGGGCCTGAACCTTTCCTCTAGGGTGTGCAGCCAGCACTATTGCACACTGCAGTAGTAGCCACAGAGCCCCTCCTGAGCTAGACCTGCTCTCAGTGTAGACAGTCCTGGGAGTATTCTCTGCGTAGAGGAACTAACAGGACTATGATTCTGCCAACATTTCAGGTTAAAGAACAAGAGTTAGTACAAGAAGTTTTTCACAAACCTCATAAAGAGGTAAATATCCCTTCCTCTGTCTTTACAAAGGAATCACTGAGTACTGCTTTTGTTGAAATCAGATTAAGTGCTTATGAATCTGTCTCTCCTGCTAGGTGGCAAGTCATGTGAGTAGAGTCTCAACAGAGAACAGGGCATGATACTAACGATCATGCAAAGTCTTCTGATTTTGGAAATGGATATGGAACTCATAGCAACAAAGGCAGCCTTGGGTGTGCCAACAATGTGTTTGGATCACCGCTTCCTTAAACATCTATGGGCTCCCCAGATCCATGGGAAGGATATAAGTACTGCAACTTGTTTTTTCGGCCCAATTTAGGATCCTAAATTTCAATTACAACTAGAAAATATCTTCCCTTTTCTCATTCCCTCTTAGATATGGACTCCCCAAGTCCCAGGATATTTCAGACAAATCTAAAAACAATTTGTCCCCAAGAAACTTGAGGACTTTTCCCGTAGATATTATAAATCTACACATTATCGTGAGCCTAGTCCAATTGTGTAAATGTTCTCTAAGATTGACATAGACAATTTCAGGTGAATGAATGCTTGAAATGTAATAATGAGACCACGAAAATGCAGTTAGAACTGGAATACATAGGAGTCAGCTAGGAAAGTAAATCATGGTGGGCCAAAGATTGCTGTCCAGAAAATTACTGGGCCTTTCAGAGAAGAGAAGTTCTTGGTAGCTGAGTATTTTCTCTGTCGATGTGATTGGCACATGTTTGCAAACATGAGTGGTCTCAGAGAAAAACATCAGACACGGTGTGTAGAGATCAATAACATTTGATCCACATTCCTTTATGGAACTGTGTGGATTATTAAGATGCACATGGGAAAACCAAGATACAGAAGAATGAAGATTCTGAATGACAGCCTCATAGAAAGATGCATAGTTACTGGGAATGAGTCTATGACCCATAGCATTTAGACCTGAAAGGGACACAAGGATCATCTGGGAAAGTGTCTCTCCAACTTTAATGTACCAACAAATCACCTGGACATGTTAAAAGGCAGATTCTTATTCGGTAGGTCTGTGGAGTGGCCTGTGATTATGCATTTCTAAATATCAATTGATGATGATGCTGGTTCACAGACCATACTGTGAGTAGCAAAGATCTAGTTCAGTGGTTTTAAACCATGTAAATCACTTTGGGGTTTCATTTTAAAAAAACTACTCCTCATAATGATGCCTGGGCCTCACTTCCAGAGATTCTAATTTATTCAACTGGAGATTGGCTGAGGTATCAGTATTTTTTTAAGATTCCCAGGGAAGGGCCGGCCCGGTGGCGCACTGCTATACTGCGAAGCTTGGGAAGCGCGGCGGCGTTCCCACCGAGCGTTTGGATCCCACATACAGACCGGCTCCCGCTCACTGGCTGAGCGGGGCCCGGGAGCAACACCAAGGGCTGCGATCCCGTTGCCGGTCCCCTTCCGGTACGGGGGCCACACTGAGGGTTGCGATCCGTTGCCACACACGGAAAAAGACAAAAAAAAAAAAAAAAAAAAGATTCCCAGGGAACTTTCTAGTTTGCAGCTAGAGTTGCAAACTACTGTTTGGGGCCAACCTTTTTATATAGCTCATGAGGCAACTGACAGTTTAAGTGAAATCAAGTTCATTTAGTTAGTCAATCAAACACAGAGCTGGTCCTAGAATCCTGATAGTAGACTCATAATGCAGAGTTTAAGTTTCATTTCTGTAAGTAGGAATCTGCTCATTAGAAATGATGTCCCCTTTCTAGTTTCCATTGCCTATTTTCTATTTGTAAGCACACACATGAACACACACACAGACACACACATACACACACTCTTATATGCTGTGATGGCTGTTTCTTCTCCTTAATGCTACACTGTCCTATGTGGTTCATGTGTCTCTTTATGCCAAGGACACACTGGGCAAGATTCTGCATACCTAATCAGCTGAGCCAGATCCCCACAGAACCAGGACGGCTGCCAAATACATAGTGACCATGTGATAAATGCTTCCTCTGTTTCTCTGACACTCTGTTTCAAAGCAGTAATTCTGTCCATGAAATTCTAGAATCATACTGGTATCAGTGTAAGCAGGTCTTCTAATGTTCATTTCAGTGTTTGCTTATGTTTCTATCCCTTTCAGAGCTGAGTTAGGACTAGTGCCTTGAAGAAAATATCTGCTCCTGAAAACTGCATCGGAAAATATCTGTACCTGAAAACTGAATCAGCCTGCTAGGAGCCCCCCATCTGATATAAAGAGCTGAGAGAAAGTGATCCCCCTTCCAACATCGTTTCTCCCCCTGCACAGGATTATCCCTGCTAGGGAGGGGATGGATGCCTGCTGCCCAAGAGGGGCTGCCAGGCTCTGTGCTTAGGGTATACAGGGCTCCCTGACCTGAGCCCAAAGGTGGGGGAATATCAAGATTGCCCTGGCCTGAAGCTCAGAACAGAACACCCTTATCTCAGCTGCTGCACAGTCAGATGTGACATGAGGCCCCTCCCTCTCGGTGCCCACTGGAAAAAACTGGAATGGTTAAGGGCTCAGCTGATGGTCAGCACAGACTGCCCACATGGAGAGACTTGTCCCACACTGTGAAAGCAACACTCACAACTACTGAATGCTCTTAAATGAGACATGCTTTCCTTGCAATATCCTGTTCCATCTCTTATTACTATCCCGATTTTACAGGTAGCTCAGACATATAAATCAACTAGCCCAGGATCACACATCACATAAACAGCAAAGCCCAGTAATGACCCCAGGCAGTCTGCCACCAGGGGGCCACTGAGCAACACTATCATTTGTGCACAAAGGCAAGAGAAAGGAGAATGTCTTAATAGCTCTCGCTGTGTCCAAGATGGGAAGGAGGGAAGGAAACCTCAAGGGAAAATGTCTCCTTGGACCCATATAGAATAAGGGTTGTTGTTCTGTGATGGAGCTTTACCATCTTGTACTCAGAGCACACAGCTCTAACATAGGTGAGATGGTGTACGTGTGTGAGGGAGTTCCCACCATCACGTGGTCCTGTCACCCCACACGTCTAGGAGGTTCTTTCTATTGGCCTGGCTTTACTCATGCCCAGATGTTTGCCTAACAGCCTCTCTTCCCTGCAGGCAGACGTGGGCTTCCACAGCAGGCCTGCCTGGGCCTAGTTCCCTTTCCTTTCTTACCCTGGCTGGTTCCACCCTTCAGTCCTGTGCTCTTATTATCCTTAAGGAATCTTACTACCTACCTCTATAAGTAGAGTATACTTAGGGAATGGGATTCGCATTCTCTTTACTTAGGTAATCTTGAGATTTGGTGGCTTTGGGGAAGAACACATTTATTTAAACCATATCCGGTGTTTATGAGATGTCAAGGGAGTCAGGACATGCTTCTAGGAACTTGTCTCATGCTAACGGGCCAGTGAGTTTTATCTCAAGATGCCTAAAACCTGCCCTGAATGAGACGTGGAAAGAGGTTTTTAATTTCCTCAAAGAGCGATTTTATGCTATACCTCTTCTCAAGCATACCCTTTTCCTAAGAGATAATGCATACATGATCTGTGAATGCGCAAACTGCTGTCTGATGTTCCTTTTCTGGGTAATCCATCTTGTCTGTCATCTTTGGCCTTAGAAAGGTCAGGACACCCCTCTGTCTGCTGGAATGGTAATACGGTAGTTCCCTGACATGAATGTGAAGGGCAGTCGAGACATCTCGGAGTTGGCCTGCTGTTCTGTGGCACACAAACAATTTTGCAGAACATCAACACCACACAGTACCATCCTGTGATCAGGACAGATCAAGACAAAATACAAGGCCACCCTGTAATCATGTCTGAGAACAGACAAAAATATGAATATTGTCCAACTGGGTCCCCAAATAACCAAACAGCCCCTTAGCTTGGCTACTATGTGTGACTGCTGCTTCTTTACAAATTATACCTTTAGTCTCCATCTAGTCTTCCCCCTTTCCAGATACAATTCAAGGTAAGCAATCATAGAATCATTCCTGCTTCCTGGCAGCATCCGATCCCAAGCACAGCCCTGCTTCTTAAACCCTCCCCATAATCACCTAGCACAAGCTCAAATCTGATAAATCCTTTCCATAAGCCTCTTATTGAGACACCCCACAGTTCCCCATGGCGTATGTTCTCTTTCACTGCAATGAGGGATGGACCCATCGTGCTCAACTACTGGTGAATTCCTGGTGGTCTTTGGCTGAAAGGGATTGTCACTGAGGATGCCCAGCTCGAGCTGTAGTCACTCTATCATCCATCACCAATTACAGTGACGCAAGACCAGCCAGTGGTTCAAGACAAAGTGAGCCACTTATCTCCATCAGAAAGAACACTGGATCAGTCAAAGAAATGTCTAACATCTAAACAATACGAGCCTTTTGGCCCACAGGGATTAAATGCTCGTAGAAAATATTTGACAAGTCTCTTTCTCTTAGTGTCTTAGCAATTCTCCCTCTTTATAATTAAAGAACTAAAGTATTGTCTACTTCAACAAAAGTAAATAGTCTGCATTTGAACAGATAATGCTATCTGAGATTTGGGAAAGTATATACAATTTTAATTTTTTCTTGTTATCTCTGTTAATTATGGTAATGCAAATTGTTATCATACAAAAAACCTGAAATATGACTTGGCATTTACTTCTCATATTCCTGATTGGCAAGTGGCTGTCTTCCATCCAGTGATCCAGGGACTAAGACTCCCTCCATCTTTCGACTCTACCATATTTAATATGTTGCTTCCAGGTGTTCACACAAAAGGAGAAAGCGCATGGAACACCATACATAGACGTTTTATGGCCTACGCCTGGAAACGCCACACACGATATTTGCCCATTTTCCATTAGCCATAACTCAGGTATGTGACCACATCTTACCACAGGGGATTCTGGGAAAGATAGTCTAGTTAAGGGCCCAGGAGAAGGAAGAAACAGCACAGCTGGTCTACACTTTCACCTGATAATTATGACTAGACTACAATGAAGTTAATAACCCTGCCATGGAACACTCACTGAAAGGGAAATTGTTCTTTGTCCTTTAGCTCATCTCGCTGCACTACTCCCTACATAACCACGATAAAGACACTTCCAGGACGACTCTGTAACACTTCAGAAGAGGGTATCAGAGTTTTCCAAATGGTCATTTTCTCCTGCTAGTCGTGTGGAGAGTTACACCAGCTTGGATCTCAGAGAAAGTCATTAAATATGTCAATGTGATTTGACTGACTCTCTGCTGGTTTTGGCTTTCTAATAGGTGGTTTAAAAATAGTAGGAACTGCAGGAACATAAGAACAATTCAGAAGAATTATGTGATTTTTGATTATATTTTATCTTAATTTTTGGCAGCTGACTGATATGGGGATCTGAACCCTTGGCCTAGGTGTTATAACACCACACTCTAACCAACTGAGCTAACCAGCCAGCCCTAGATTTAGACTTTAACATCCACACATCATAGAGTACTAGAGACCCTAGTGGCCCCATCACATTCTCTGACTACGTGCACACGTTCCTCTACTGACCAGTTCAAACACCGTTGTTTGAACCCCTGATGATAAACAGTAATGATCATCAAATTGTCAAAGCTGGGAGGAAGCAGGAGAGAAAGGTTTTGCAGTGTTGAAGTTGGCGCTGAAATTATTTTGACATTAGCAGAAAAAATCTCTTTTGAGATGACTTCTAGACTTCCCATAACCTACCTGCTGGCACCTTGAAGTGTTCAGCATTTCCTCTGGGATTTTGTGTCAACCTGCTCTCTGTTCTATTGGCATAACCACAGGACCCGGAGAGGCAAGAGCTAACGGAGGCAGGGACATTGAGATGGGGAATATTTGACTATTTGAAGTGCTGGCTTCATTTCCAGTAGACTGAATACTACTAAAAATGAAATAATTGCTGTCTACATTTGCTGTGAGTAATCTGATAGAAATCTCACTGAAGATAGCCTGGCTCAGTGGAGACGTCACTTTACATGGAAGTTTCTAATTGAAAACTCTGAAATACCTGATTTAGAAAACAGGGTCTTGGAAGAGACTGAGTTCCTAGACACCAAGTACAATGTGGGAATACACAACCTGCTGGACTATGTGAAGCACCTGAAGGGCCAGAATGAGAAAGCTTGGAGAGCTTGAAAGAAGCCGAAGACTTAATCCAGCGAGATCATGCCAACCAATCAGACATGAGAAGTCTGGTGACCAGGGGCAACTATGCGTGGGTGTGCTTCCACCTGGGAAGACTGGCAGGAGCCCAGACTTACCTGGACAAGGTGGAGAGCACTTGCGAGATGTTGGCAAGCCCCTTCTGCTATAGAATGGAGTATCCTTAGATGGACTGTGAGGAAATATGGGCTTTGCTGAATTGTGCAAAAAAGAATTCCGAACAGGCTAAGGCCTGCTTTGAAAAGGCTCTGGAAGCAGACCCTAAAAATGCTGAATTCAGCACTGGGTATGCAATTACTGCTTATCGACTGGATGGTTTTAACACGTCAAATCTGTACCTCCTAAGACAGGCGTCATGCTAAATCCAAAAGATGCATATATCGAGGTTCTCCTTGCGCTGAAGCCTCAGGAAGTAAGACAAGAAGCTGAAGGAGAAGAGTTCATTAAAGAGGCTCTGACCGACAAGTCCTCACAGACTTATGTCTCTCAATACCCATCCACGTTTTACCGTAGAAAAGTCTCTCTAGATACAGCTCTTCAGCTCTTAAACATGGCCTTGTGGGCAACACCCACCTCTACT
>NW_007749394.1:0-380 GCF_000696425.1 Galeopterus variegatus | reverse complement strand
ATAATCCTCTTTTTCTCCCTACTCAAAAATATTCAGTAAAATCTGCTAAGATGACAAATTCGTTGAGTGTATTGCATTGGAGATGTAAATAAAAAGAGATGTATCTTTTATGTTTGGGTGGAAATTGAAAAACGCAGAACAATTTCTGCAGCACTAGATGGCCTAAAGCCGAGGAAACTGTGGGAATATCAACCTACTGGATTAGTCTGTTTCTGTTGCTTATAACAAAATACTTGGAACTGGGTGATTTATAAGAAATCAAAATGTATTGCTGTCACTTTCTGAGGCTGGGACGTCCAAAGTGTGTCTGGTGGTGGCAACAGCAACCCAGGGGTCTCACATTGGAAGATGGTGGAAGCAGAAAGAGCAACAGACTCTCC
>NW_007749393.1:1201-10999 GCF_000696425.1 Galeopterus variegatus | reverse complement strand
TTTATAAGGGCACTGATCCCATTCCTGAGGGCTCCACCCTCATGACATAATCACCTCCCAAAGGTCCCACCTCCCAATACCATTACCTGGGGGATTAGGACCTCAACATGTAGTCTGGGTGGACACAGAACACTCAGACCAGGGCACTGTGGTGACAGAGCTTCCGTGATGGTCCTGTTTGGAAGAGGATGAGACACGCTCCAGCAGGGCCCACCCCTCGAGCGAAATGTCTAATGTGCTCCAGTGAACAAGCTAAGAGNCGCTCTGGGCAGAACTCCTGCAGGCAGCTGTGGCCAGCGGCCCTTCTGTCCCAGCCCCACGTCTCCCTTCTCTCTCATCTTGCTAACAGGGTTTTGCACCATCGGGTTCTTACTTGACGGGTCCTCCAGTGAGGTGGGCCTGGGCAGGGCTGGGAGCTGCCTGTCTCTCTGGTGAGCTCTTTTTTCTCCTGGATTTTCTCTGCTCTTTAATAAAACACAAAGCTGTTACTTTTCTCTCCCTCTTCTATAACATCTGTTAGAAATCTAAGCATATGGTAATGATACCTATGAACAGCAAAGTGGATTTTGGAGTTCTGTGGATCATTGAAACACAAAGCTCACAGCTACCCCTTCCATAAAAAGAAATGAAAACTTTTCTCATTTTAGGGTCTCAGGTGTACCTCCTTTAGTGTGCTGCTCCTCGCTTCCTTCCTGAGCAGCCGGGGTGCTGCCGTGCTGCTCCCCAGAAGAGGGCAAAGGGTTTCTATTCCACGGCCGCCCACCTGTCCTCAGCACATGCCTCCTGCAGCCTCAGGTTCTTCCTGCCAGTGAGAGTTTGACCTTCCTGAGAGTAAGGTTTAAGATGACCCATTTCTGCCCACATCCTTGCGTAGCAAACCTTCACGCACCCTCTGCTCCCAAAACTTCAGCGCAAGAAAAGGTGATCCAGAATTGCGATCTTAAAAGGCTCCTTGGCCATTCCTTTCTGTTTTCTGGCTTGGAAAGGGCTTGCCTGAGTTCATTTGATGTAGGCGTTGGGGCCAACAGGAAAGGTTTGAGACTTGTGTGTGGGCCAGAAAGTAGTCAAGGAGCAGAGGAGGCTGTCTGGGCTGCTTTAATTTTAGGTTTTCCTTGCCTAGGCAGAAAGCATTCCACAGGACCAAGCTGAGCCCGCCAGGGCCCTTTAGTGAGGACTGCATCTGCAGTGCAATGAAACGTGTTCACTTGCGGGTCGTTATCTCCTGGGCAGATGGTTCCCTCCACAGCCGTCAGGGAGCGGGTACCTGGAGCTGGCTCCCGAGGGTGTGCTGGCCCTGGCTGGCTCACCCCGTCGCCGGCAGCGATGACGACCACTCAGTAGGTGTGCGTCCAGGGAGTGGTGATGCAGATTTCAACTGTAGAGAGATCCCAGGCTCCGCAGCCCAGCTTCTGTGTGCTCTGGATCAAAAAGCACATCTAACTATAGGGTGGCTTTTTTTAATAAAGTATTTTTGAGGACAGTGATAGATTTATAGAAAAATCCCAAAGATTGTGTAGAGAGTTCCCATATATACCACATCTGCTTTTCCTGTTAATGTCTTACATGAAATGTATGACCCATTTGTCATAATTCGTGAGCCGATACGGACACATTTCTATTAAATAAATTTCATACTTTATTTAAATTTCTCTGCAGTTTTTTTGTTTGTTTCATCTCATGGCTTTTTTCTGTTTGGGGATCTCATATAACATTTAATCTTCATGTCTCCTTAGGCTCCTCTTGGCTGTGACAGTCCCTCAGACTTCCTTGTTTTCGTCAACCCGGACGGTGCTGGAGAGTGCTCGTCAGGCATTTGGCAGAACGTCCCTCAAATGAGATTTGTCTGATGTTTTCCTTGTGGTTAGCCTTGGGTCATGGGTTTGGGAGTGAGACCCCTAAGGTTCCATCCCCACCTCATCGCATCACATCAGGGCACATCCTGTCAACGGGACTCATTGCTGTTGGGTTATCCAGCTGAGGGGTGTGTGTCAGGTGTCTCTAGGGTGAAGGGACTCTTCCCCCCATCTCCACACTGTACTCTCCAGAAGGAAGTCACCAGGCAGAGCCTGAATTAAAGAGGGAAGTATCTGCATAAACAACCTGGAATTCATTTAGAGATTTGTCTCTTCTCCCCACTTATTATTCAATCACTTGTTTATATCGGGATGGATTTGTGGGTGCTTGTTTTATACTCTGGGCTATGACACAGCATGACGTTGTCTTGTGGCTCGGTTGTTCCAGCCTTGGCCAATGGGCCCCTTTGACACACCGTCCTGGGGGTGATGTGACCACTTCCTTTCTGCTCCTACAAGACGCTCCAGGCTCATCTCGTGCGTTCCCTGCCCAGCCCTGGCATCAGCCACTTCCCCAGCAGCCCAGGTTCCTCCTAGGGGACAGTGGCACCACAAGCTAAGATGGACATTTAGTGGAGGGAATTTGTGAGAGTCTGTAGAGAACAGAGAAAGAAGTGAGGGTGCTGGGGGCAGGACACCCTGTCCTGTGGTCAGAGCCCCTGCCCTAGAAGTCCTCACAGCCACTGCCTCTTCCCACCAAACAGGCTCCCGGGGAGCTTACTCGCCTCCTCCACAGTCGACCAAGGACTCCAGCCATGTCCTCCCATGCCAGGACCTCCCAACTGCCATCATCCTGAAAAACAGGCTCATGAAAGGAAGCACAAGCAGACGCCCCTTCTTGGGGCAGGGAGCACAGTGGGGCAGGGGCTTGGGCCTGCCTGCAGGTGGGGCGAGGGGCAGCAGGGCCCACAGAGCCACTGCGCTGGTGCATCTCAAGGAGCATCCGCGTCTGGCAGTCCCACCCACTGTCTTCCGCATTTGACTCCAGACCCGTCCCTTTCCCCCATGCCTCTTCCCGAGTTCACCCCGGGGCTGGTGGACTTTGGGACAAGCAGCGCTCACCTGGGTGTAGTGCGTGTCCTTCCTTAGCTGCTCTCAGAGAGGTGGCCTCATTTATGCCTGAAGCAGCTTTTGCTATTTGCAGTGTCAGATGAGGAAACTGAGTCCCAGGGAAGTCACATAAGTTGTTACAGGCCACGTGACTATTCTGTGGCAGGCCTGGGACAAGAGGCAAGTTTGTGGAGGTCACAAAGCTCAGAGGAGCCTCACGGAAGATCTGTGTCAGCATCCTAATTTCATACGGTAATGTGATCATTCAAGGTCACGCAGCTAGTAAGGGATGGGGTGGATCTCCATTTCCTAGTAGCCATGCAACTCCAAGTGTGTTGATTTAATAAAACTATTGGGACTCTACAGAGCTCCTTTATTGAGGCCTAGAGTCATTGTGTCATTTGGCCGCACAGTGCTCTGTCTCTACGGAGTGATGCTCAGTTGATGTGGCGAGGGATCTTGCCAAGCAATGGGGCTCTGCCTCCATCTGGTCCTATGACAACCTTCTCCTGGACACAGATGGGGGTGGGGCCTGGGGCACAAAGCCCCTCCTTGTGGAGGCACCCCACCTGTGCAGATCGATCTCTCCTGGGCTTCCCTCCAGCAGAACACTTAGAACCTTCTTCTGCAGCCCAGGGCAATGCCCTGGGCTCGTCCTTCCAGATCCTGACACCTGCCAAGGACCCCTTGCTGCTGCTAATTGAGGAGCACTGAAGGTTAATGGCCGGGCCTAGAGCTTCCAGGCTGGATGCCAAGTCTCAGAAGATGGGGGTGGGGGAGACCTTCCAGAAGCTTCTTTTAGTTAGCTCTGTTCACCTACAAGTAGGGAGAAGGGTATGACTTACTGCAACCCATAAACCGGCTCTGCCTTGTAGCAATTGCTGTAATCATGCCTGCATCTTATATGAGGTTATTCTGGAACATTCTTGCCTCCACATTTATCCTGCTCTTACCCTATAAAGTAGACAGAGCAGATGTTGTTACGCCTGCAGAAACGACAAAGATTCTGGCTCAGACAGCACCAGCGGCTTGCCCAGGACTGGCTCTGAAGCCCACGTTCTGTGTTTATCCTTGTCTGTCTTCCTAACGCTATGGCTGATGCATTCAATTCCAAAGGATCGCCATTTACCTGTTCTTGGATTTCTCATGGTTTTTGGGATTCTGGGGTTTCAAAGCCTTGCTTTGCATCTTTGTGGGCACATGCAGCCCAGTGCCAGCAGCAGCCACAGCACCTTAGACAGAAGCCAGGATGTCAGTGCTGTGGACAAGAACCCATTCCTTGTCCCTGCCCCTAGCCAGCAACAACCTTCCTCCCACCCATCACCAAACCCGGCTCCTTGTCCTCCTTTGGCTCCAGCTCTGGTCCCCTCCCTGACCTCCAGCTGCAAGAGCTGTCCCCTGCATGCATCTGTCACAGCACGCTATGTGCACACCTCGCAGCCTCTCTCAAAATCCCATCCTCCTTGAAGTTCAGCTATCTCAGGAACTGCCAGGAATCATGTCTGTCCATGTACTAGAAGAGATCCTGATGAATTCCAGGCAGTCGCTGATTATCTGCTAAGGAAGATAAGGAACCGATGGCTGTGCAGTGATGAAGTGGCACGTCCTTCCCTTTCTGTTCTGCCCCAGGGCTGACAGTGAGGCCAGTGCAGCTCCTCGTGGCATGCACATGAGCTTGCAGCCGCCAGAGGCCAGACACGGTGACTTCAAAGCAGAAGTGACTTCTTGCAAGAAGCCCAGAATCCTATCAGGGCATGATCCCACCCTAGCCACAGGCGATTGTGCCTTCCTGTTCTGACGCTGAGGCAGGATCTCCATGTAGGGACCAGGGGAGGGTGGGATGAATTCCTTCTTTAAATCTGTAGCTTGTGAATACTTGCCCCAGTTCTGTGTGTGTGTGTGTGTGTGTGTGTGTGCGTGTGCGCACATGAGAGAGAGAGAGGGAAGGGAAGGGAAAAGAGAGAGACAGAGGCAGAGAGAGAGACTGAGAGAGGGAGAGAAAGAACAAGGGAGGGAGAGAGAGAGAGAGAGAGAGAGAGAGAGAAGGCTTTACAAGTGAAAAATACACTATACATTAGGTGGTGAAAAAATGCTGTGGAGAAGATTAATGCCAGTAAAGCAATAGTGACGGGTGCTGTTTCAGATGTACTGCAAAGGTGGTATTTTATCAGAGATGCAGGTGAAGAGAGTGTCTTGGAGACTCAGACTCCAGGTTGGAGGAACAGCATGTGCAAAGGCCCTGGGGTGGGAGTGCGGTTGGTGGGCCAGGAGCAGGTCCAGAGCCCATGTGGTTGACTGGGCAGGGGGAAGATGAGAGGGGATGGGGAGGGAGAGCGGTTGAGGGCAAGCTCCTTAGGGCCTAGGGGCTGCAGTGAGGACCTGGGACTGTGGTCTGAGTGAGGTGGCTGTGCTGGGGTCACTCTGAAAGCACAGTGCTGGCTGCTGTGTGCAGAATGGGCTGCAGGGGCACCCGCTGCGCTGGTGGGGGTGGGGTGAGGGAGGTGCGGGGTTGGACAGAGGCCTGCCCGAGGATTGTCACACCCCTGCCTGTGGTGTTTCTCTTGTGTTTCTCTTGTTCTGAGTGAGGCTGGGAGAATTGTCGATTTAAAAAAAAATCAGTCTCCACACACACACATACACACACACACACACTCTCACACACACTCACACAAAAACAAACAAACAGCAACAACAACAACATCAACAACAACAACAACAAAAAAAACTGGGGGGGGGGAGGAAGATTTAACAACCTCAACTTTTTTATTTTTTATTTTTTTAAATTTTTTTTTGAAGCTCTTACAACGAGAAAATGGAGGGGACACATCTGGGTGGGAGGGGGGAGAGGGAGGAGGGAGGGAGGTTTTGGTGATGGGACACAATAACTAACTACATTGTATATTGACAAAATAAAAATAAAAATAAATAAAAAAAATCAGTCTCTATATTTATTTCATTTCAGTGTTATCAGTTTGCCGTTATCTAACTTACGTAGGTGTCCTCTGACCTTTGCTCATTTATTTTTGTTTATGCCACATTTCTTTTTTCCTTTTATTAACTTGCGTTAGATGCATCGCATTCTGTTTTATTTATTTATTTACTCCTGAAATGGAGTCGTTTCTCAGAGAGGTATCGACCTATTTACTTTGTCTGGGATGTGAGATTCCTTTCCCCTTGCCAAGGTCAGGAAGGTTTCCTTTTACTGAACGTTTCCCTATGGTTTCTGCTGCATGTGATAAGTTGCCTCTTCAACTCCTTCAGCTTCCTGCCCCAGAGAATCACCCTGTCTCCCCCGTTTTCATTTTCTTACTGAGCTCTCTCTTCGTTTTTCCCTTTTACTCTTATCCTGTAAAACGTTCTCACATCTGCCTTCCTTATCATGTGTTGACTCTCTGCGGGTCGGCGCCAATGTTATTAAACTCAAGTGGATATTATGTATCCAGTATGTTTCCAACATATATAATATTATGGATAGTATTTGGATATTTTTCCAAAGGAATAAAAGGCAATTCCCCACTAATTCATCTCAGAGTATCGCTGACCACTGTAACATTTGTCTTGCTTGTCTGATTTGACACATGTCATCTTTTCTCCCTTATCTTGGGAGGTCAAGTGCAGTGGCTGCTCACAGTTTAGTGCTGGCACCTTGACTCCATGCGTGCACGCCGTCAGCCGACTGTGATGGAGTCAGGCCCCCCTTTGGGCTGGGGGACACAGCAGAGAAAGGAGAGGCTGGCACTGCTGTCCTGGAGCCCCGCTTTTCGGGGGAGGCACTTGCACACATGGAATGTGGATTCAGTTCAGCACAGCTGGATATAAACACAGTCGAGTCAAGAGGGGCCTTGCCACGGCACCTAGACTGGCTTCTGTGTGTGGTCAGGGCAGACTTCCTGGAGGAAGTGCCAGCTGGGTCTGAAGCACAATCTACCCCTAAAACCATCCGAGAAGGAGGATTCTGGGGAAAGGATTTTGATTGACAAGTTCCCGGGTGTCTTGGAAGGAGCGTAGCTGGAGTGAAAGTCTGAGAAATAGAAATGAGGATAGTGCATAAGAAGACAGTATTCATGTCACCGACTGAGCACAAAATCCCTACCCGAGCAGCAGCTGTGGACGGTGGGAAGGGGACAGAGGTAGGGAAATAGGACAACTCTCGTTGTGCTTTGCACAGGAGGGAGCCAATATCCACGATTTCATTCTTGTGACTGATAGAGAAGAGGAGGTTCGACTGTGTAGCTTATTTGAGAGGTAAGCACTAGTGGAATGAAAATTAGCATGAAAAAACATTTTCCATCTATCTGTTGCATGGTACTCACTTATGCTGTATAACATTTTCATGCTGTTACTTTCTTCCCTCCGTTCTCTTATCCTTGAATGAGGTCCAGACCTACCCAGTCCTGCAGCTGGTGCAGGACTCTGTGTGGATTCTCCTGGGCCTTCCTCTGTTCATAACCTGCACAGCACCTACGTTTCTAACTCAACATCCAGGAGCCTGAGCAGACCGGAGGGAGCTGGGTCTGCCGGCTGAGCGTCAGGGCCGGCTCTCTTCCTCTGCTCCCCACTTGGCCTGGCTTCCCACAACTCTGCCTTCTTTGTGGATTTCCGATGTCAGAGAGCGCTGTCCAATGCCTGGTCCAACATGCCATTGTAGAGAAGCTGGGTCACCAACAAACAACCCCCCAAAACTCTTCTCTCTCTGGTTTTCCTGTCAATGGAATTAAATTCAGCAAATATTTACCAAGTTCCTCTTATGTGTCAGGAAGCATACCAGGAGAATGGGACCAATCTGAAATCTCTTTAAGTAATTTAAATAAGGGTCTCAGCACCGAAGTCAGAATATGGAGCTCTGGAAGGTAGGTCAGGCAGCTTCAGGGGCCGTCCACGCTGAACACTCTGTGAGTCAAAATTAAGTGGGAGCACAAAAACCGAGATCAAATACAGAAGCTCTGTCTACAGACTGGTAGGAGAATGGAGAAGTGTTCCAGAGGGAAGAAAACCCAGGAGACGGGTTCCTCTTTGAGACAGAGAGGACGTTTTCCCATGTAGACTGGCTCAGCTGCTGCACTGGCTGGTCCCGGAGAAGCACTCTTGTGGCTCGGGAGGGACGGGGAGTGGCGTCAGGGAGGCCTGCAGCCATGATGCACTGAGTGTCGCTAGCTCTGGGCCGTCCAGCTCGGCAGTAATTGCAGAGTCCGAAGCATCCCTCAGAACATCCTGAAGGGCTTCGGCGACACATTCATCACTTACATCATCCCCTTATCACACTTTTCCCTGATACTGTGGCTGTGAGTCAGATTTATTACCCCACTCAGAAAGGGCACCTCTAGCTTGACAGAGTGACATGCCTCAGTTGATGCATCTATCAAGGCACCCATGCCAGAGTCAAACCCAGGTCTGCCCCCTCCCAGGACTCCAGACCTTCTTTACGTCAATAACTCAGACCTCTTTGTGAGAGTTCCTGCGTCAGAAAGGCTCAACTGCCAGCAGAATCCGTGGTGAGGACCCGCTTCCTGGCTCATAGACGGCACCTTCTCACTGCATCCTCATGAGTTGGAAGGAGCGAGGGGTCTCTCTCAAGCCTCTTTTATAAGGGCACTGATCCCATTCCTGAGGGCTCCACCCTCATGACATAATCACCTCCCAATACCATTACCTGGGGGATTAGGACCTCAACATGTAGACTGGGTGGACACAGAACACTCAGACCAGGGCACTGTGGTGACAGAGCTTCCGTGATGGTACTGTTTGGAAGAGGATGAGACACACTCCAGCAGGGCCCACCCCTCGAGCGAAATGTCTAATGTGCTCCAGTGAACAAGCTAAGAGTGCAGGTATGGGGAGCAGCCCTGGACCAAGGCCTGCCACAGTGCGGGGTCCACTCAGATGACAGAAGAAGCTGGTGAGTATCGCAGCCTTCCTGGGAAACGAGGCAGCAGGAGCGTTTCCCGCTGTCTGTTACTTGGGGTTACCGTGAGTAATTTGCATGTTGGTCTCACCTGCTCAAGCAAAGCAACGTCTGCCCATCACTGCCACGCCCACGTGCTCCCTACCGCCCACCCAGAAGGGAGCCTGCCAGAGGAGTTCCAGCTGTCGATCTTTCAGAAGGAGATAGAACAGAATAAAGTAACCCGGCCCTTGTTTCTGATTCTTGAGGGTCCTTACAAACCGCCTCTCCACCTGGCCTTCTCCCAGGTGACAGCAAGTGGTAATTGTAAACAAACAGGATGGTCAACACTGCTGGCTCCCAGGGGAAACGAGGGAAGTGGATGAAAATGTCTTAAAAAATGGGTTTCTGAACAAATATTTCACTCTGCAGAAGGTTTTTTCCTCTTCCCTGTAACAGCCCTTCAGACAAGTGGAGAAAATGTGCCTTCGCCAACCTGCCAGCCTCCTCTTGGTCCCACTGTGTCACTTGCTAATTTTAAGATTGAGTGGCCCACCCAGTTGTCATCTGATGACCTTTACACAACCTTGTGGCATGTGGAGCCTGGAAAAAAATATGGCAGCATTGTCCCAACAATCGGCTCCAGCAGAGAAGTACTCCCTGCCTCCTGCCCGCCTCAGGGTCTGTACTCTATCTTTCCATTCAGCTCCCATTCTCAGGATCAAAGAGTAGTATATACAGGACTGATGACCAGACTGAAATCTCACTCTCTGGGCAGAGATTGCAAACAGAAAGATCCAGGGTTCAGGGCTGGCTCTGTGCAGTGCACAGAGCTCTGGCTATGCACCTTCATCTCCTCATCTGGAAAATGGGAAATGATGTATTAATCACACATTTCTTATCAGTACCAGATGTAATGTAAAATGTAAAAATACCTATTACAACATGCAGTGCCCAATAAATAGTAGATTTAATTGTCCTCATGTGAAAAGCTGCTATAGCAGGTGTCATTCA